>NW_027142574.1:5000-125563 GCF_026170545.1 Melanerpes formicivorus | reverse complement strand
CTGAGCCACAACAACCTGAGCCACAACCAGCCTGAGCCACAACCAGCCTGAGCTACAACCAGCCTGAACCACAACCAGCCTGAGCCACAACAACCTGAGCCACAACCAGCCTGAGCCACAACCAGCCTGAGCCTCAACCAGCCTGAGCCACAACCAGCCTGAGCCACAGACAGCCTGAGGCCACAACCAGCCTGAGCCTCAACCAGCCTGAGCCACCAACCAGCCTGAGCCACAGACAGCCTGAGCCACAACCAGCCTCAGCCCACAACCAGCCTCAGCCACAACCAGCCTCAGCCACAACCAGCCTGAGCCAACAATCAGCCTCAGCCATAACCAGCCTCAGCCACAACCAGCCTGAGCCACAACAACCTGAGCCACAATCAGCCTCAGCCATAACCAGCCTCAGCCATAACCAGCCTGAGCCATAACCAGCCTGAGCCACAACCAGCCTGAGCCACAACAACCTGAGCCACAATCAGCCTCAGCCATAACCAGCCTCAGCCATAACCAGCCTGAGCCATAACCAGCCTGAGCCACAACCAGCCTGAGCCACAACAACCTGAGCCACAACCAGCCTGAGCCACAACCAGCCTGAGCCACAACCAGCCTCAGCCATAACCAGCCTGAGCCACAACCAGCCTGACCACAACCAGCCTGAGCCACAACCAGCCTCAGCCATAACCAGCCTGAGCCACAACCAGCCTGTGCCTACAACAACCTGAGCCACAACCAGCCTGAGCCTCAACCAGCTGAGCCACAATCAGCCTGAGCCACAATCAGCTTGAGCCATAACCAGCCTGAGCCACAACCAGCCTGAGCCTCAACCAGCCTCAGCCACAACCAGCCTGAGCCATAACCAGCCTGAGCCACAACCAGCCTGAACCACAACCAGCCTGAGCCACAACCAGCCTGAACCACAACCAGCCTGAGCCACAACCAGCCTCAGCCACAACCAGCCTGAGCCATAACCAGCCTGAGCCTCAACCAGCCTCAGCCACAACCAGCCTGAGCCACAACCAGCCTCAGCCACAACCAGCCTGAGCCACAACCAGCCTGAACCACAACCAGCCTGAGCCACAACCAGCCTGAGCCTCAACCAGCCTCAGCCACAACCAGCCTGAGCCTCAACCAGCCTGAGCCACAACCAGCCTGAGCCTCAACCAGCCTGAGCCACAACCAGCCTGAGCCACAGACAGCCTGAGCCACAACCAGCCTGAGCCACAATCAGCCTGAGCCACAATCAGCCTCAGCCATAACCAGCCTGAGCCACAATCAGCCTCAGCCATAACCAGCCTCAGCCATAACCAGCCTGAGCCATAACCAGCCTGAGCCACAACCAGCCTGAGCCACAACAACCTGAGCCACAACCAGCCCTGAGCCACAACCAAGCCTCAGCCATAACCAGCCTGAGCCACAACCAGCCTGAGCCACAACCAGCCTGAGCCACAACAGCCTCAGCCATAACCAGCCTGAGCCCATAACCAGCCTGAGCCACAACCAGCCTGAGCCACAACAACCTGAGCCCACAACCAGCCTGAGCCTCAACCAGCCTGAGCCACAATCAGCCTGAGCCCACAATCAGCTTGAGCCACAACCAGCCTGAGCCACAACCAGCCTGAACCACAACCAGCCTGAGCCTCAACCAGCCTCAGCCAATCAGCCTGAGCCACAACCAGCCTGAGCCACAACCAGCCTGAACCACAACCAGCCTGAGCCACAATCAGCCTGAGCCTCAAACAGCCTGAGCCTCAACCAGCCTGAGCCACAACCAGCCTGAGCCACAATCAGCCTGAGCCACAACCAGCCTGAGCCACAACCAGCCAGCCAGGGGAGGGTGGCAGGAGGTGGCTCCTCAGGCCAACTACAGACAGGTTGTCCCCAGGAAACAAACCCCTGGTAGAGTCATAGAATCACAGAATCAGTCAGGTTGGAAAAGACCTCAGAGATCACCAAGTCCAACCTGTCACCCAACACCTCCTGACAATTAAACCATGGCTCCAGGTGCCACATCCAAGCCCTTTTAGGAACACCTCCAGGGATGGGGACTCCACCACCTCCCTGGGCAGCACATCCCAATGGCCAATCTCTCTTGCTGGGAAGAATTTCTTCCTCACCTCCAGCCTAAACCTCCCCTGGCACAGCTTGAGACTGTGTCCTCTTGTTCTGGTGCTGGGTGCCTGGGAGAAGAGACCAACCCCCACCTGGCTACAACCTCCCTTCAGGGAGTTGTAGAGTGCAAGAAGGTCTCCCCTGAGCCTCCTCTTGTCCAGGCCGAACACTCACAGCTCCCAGGGCTGCTCTCCAGACCGGAGGTTAGGACGAAGTTTCTACAGAGAGAGTGATTGCCCATTGGGATGTGCTGCCTGAGGAGGTGGTGAGTCACCATCACTGGAGGTGTTCAGGAAGAGACTTGATAGGGTGCTTGGTGCCATGGGTGAGTTGATTGGGTGGTGTTGCATGATAGGTGGACATGATGATCTTGGAGATCTCTTCCAACCTGGTCTATTCTATTCTATTCTATTCTATTCTATTCTATTCTATTCTATTCTATTCTATTCTATCTCTATTCTACTCTACTCTACTCTACTCTACTCTACTCTACTCTACTCTACTCTACTCTATTCCACCCCATTCCATTCCATTCCATTCCATTCCATTCCATTCCATTCCATTCCATTCCATTCCATTCATCCTCAGCTCCGTTGCCCTTCTCTGGACTCACTCCACCCCCTCCTTGGTGTGAGGGGCCCCAAAACTCCCCCCAGGGTTTGAGGTGCGGCCTCAGCATTGGCAAAGCAGCCAGGAGGAGGGAGGCACCCAGCCCCCTCCCCTCCCAAGGCAGGGGTCTTGGGAGCAGAAGCGCAGCAGAGCCGGAGCCGGCGCCGCCCAGCGGAATCGCCTGGCGCGCGAACTGCAGCCTCTTGAGCTGCTCTCTGCCCTTTATGAAGAATGAAAATGAGCCCAAGTTCCTTCCCATGTGCTGGAAAAATGGGTTCATCAGCGGCGTGCTGAAGTGCAGGATGAGTGACTGATTCCTGATTTCATAGCTGCTGCACTTATTTGGAAACATATTTATCTGCTTTGTATCAACTGCCAGCCGATGAATTTTTATTGTGCATTACAGGGCTGGGGGGGAAGGAAAGGCTGCTCCTGCAGTTTGCATCTCCCTGGCTTCACAGGCTGACACGCTGCAGCAGCCTAGAAAGGACCCTCGAAGGTCATCGTGGAAAGTCCTTCCCAGAAAGAGGAATTGGCTGTTGAAATGTGCTGCCCAGGGAGGTGGTGGAGTCACCATCCCGGGACGTGTTCCAAAAAGGCTTGGATGTGGCACTTGGAGCCAGGGTTTAGCTGTCAGGAGGTGTTAGGGATTAGGTGATAGGCTGGACATGATGATCTCTGAGGTCTTTCCCAACCTGGTTGATTCTATGACTCTCTGACTCTCTGATTCTATGACTCTGACCCTCTGACTCTCTGATTCTATGACTCTCTGATTCTATGACTCTCTGACTCTCTGATTCTGTGACTCTCTGATTTTATTACCCTCTGACTCTCTGACCCTCTGATTCTATGACTCTCTGACTCTCTGATTCTATGACTCTCTGATTTTATGACCCTCTGACTCTCTGATTCTATGACTCTCTGATTCTATGACTCTCTGACTCTCTGACTCTCTGACTCTCTGATTCTCTGACTCTCTGATTCTATGACTCTCTGATTCTATGACTCTCTGATTCTATGACCCTCTGACTCTCTGATTCTATGACTCTCTGATTCTATGACTCTCTGACTCTCTGATTCTATGACCCTCTGACTCTCTGACCCTCTGACTCTCTGATTCTATGACTCTGATTCTATGACTTTCTGATTCTATGACTCTCTGATTCTATGATTCTATGACTCTGACTGTCTGACTCTGATTCTATGATTCTATGACTCTGACTGTCTGACTCTGATTCTATGATTCTATGATTCTATGACTCTGACTCTCTGACTCTCTGATTCTATGATTCTATGACTCTCTGATTCTATGACTCTCTGACTCTCTGATTCTATGACTCTCTGATTCTATGACCCTCTGACTCTCTGACCCTCTGACTCTCTGACTCTCTGATTCTATGACTCTCTGATTCTATGACTCTCTGACTCTCTGATTCTATGACTCTGACTCTATGATTCTACGACTCTATGATTCTATGGCTCTATGACTCTCTGATTCTATGACTCTCTGATTCTATGACTCCATGATTCTATGACTTGGTGGATTCAGAAGAGTCACACTTGGTGCAAATCCAATCTCATTTTGCCCCATCCTGTCCTGCCAGGCCAGCACTGCCTGGAACTTCTCAAGGAGAAGTATACTCAGATTTCCTTCAAGGGTTGCAAATGTCTGCAGATGTGAAGGTCAGCAGAGACCCCCAGGTCCTGCCTGTGGTGTCTGAATCACCTCAGTGCATCTCATCCAGCATCCCAGTCTGTTCCTGGACATAGAATAGAATAGAATAGAATAGAATAGAATAGAATAGAATAGACCAGATCAGGTTGGAAGAGACCTTCAAGATCATCGTGTCCAACCCATCAACCAATCCAACCCACCTAAACAACTAACCCATGGCACCAAGCACCCCATCAAGTCTCCTCCTGAACACCTCCAATGATGGTGACTCCACCACCTCCTCAGTTTAATTAGTCATGAGGTGCTGGGTGACAGGTTGGACTTGATGATCTCTGAGGTCTTTTCCAACCTTCTTGAGTCTATGATTTTATAATGGTGTCTCAAACATAAAGGGACCAAGCAGAACTGTTGGAGTGGCTTTAGGGCTCTCCTGGTCTCCTGCCCCACCACAGATCTTAGAATCATACAATCAGAGAATCATACAATCACAGAATCATAGAGTCATAGAATCATGGAATCATAGAATCATGGAATCAGAGAGTGAAAGAGTCATAGAGTCATGGAATCATGGAATCATATCACCCCAACCTATCACCCAACACTTCATGACTAACTAAACCATGGCTCCAAGTGCCACATCCAAGCCTTTCTTCAACTCCTCCAGACGTGGTGACTCCACCACCTCCCTGGGCAGCACATCCCAATGGCCAATCTCTCTTGCTGGGAAGAACTTTCTCCTCACCTCCAGCCTAAACCTCCCCTGGCACAGCTTGAGACTGTGTCCTCTTGTTCTGGTGCTGGGTGCCTAGGAGAAGAGACCAACCCCCACCTGGCTCCAACCTCCCTTCAGGGAGTTGGAGAGAGCAAGAAGGTCTCCCCTGAGCCTCCTCTTCTCCAGGCTAAGCAACCCCAGCTCCCTCAGCCTCTCCTCACAGGGCTGTGCTCCAGACCCCTCCCCAGCCTCATTGCCCTTCTCTGGACACCTTCAATGTCCTTCTTAAACTGAGGAGCCCAGAACTGGGCAGAGTAAACTGTGGTCATGGCCTTGAGCAGCCTGCTCTAGTGGAAGGAGTCTACACCCACGGCAGGGGGTAGGAACTGGATGACATTTAAGGTCCCTTCCACCCCAAAGGGCTCTGTGATTCTGTGGATTGATGGATTGAAGGTCAGCCTTGGCTAAGAGCTTGGATGTGCTCCACAGCAGCGTGGCTGGGCTCTGCAGGCAGCAGACAGGCCATCTGCACTCTGCTTTTAGGGTAAATAGTTCCTTCTACCGCCTCAGCTTCTGAGCTCTTTTGTTCTGCCACGGCAAGTCCTCAGAAGCAGCAAATGGGCAGTTTGTGGGAGAGCAGTGATGGTGGGCTTTGAAATGAGGGTCACTGGGTGGTGCACATGGACCCAGTGTCTCTCTGACAGGCTCCCTGGGGTCTGCTGGGGTTCTCTGGGGCTTGCTGCTGGTGGGGTTTGCTTTGTGCTTTCTTCTGCTCTGTGTGTTTTTTTTTCTTCCACAAATAGCTTTTTTGTTTTCTTTCCTGAGGAAAAGGCTGTGTGAACCCTGCTGAAAAATCTGCTGTTGTGTTTATGAACTGAGCAAGGCACCAGATGCTGTGACATGAATAACAAGGGCCACAGCAGAACAAAAGCTGGGCAGTGGGTGCCTGGGTGAGAGCGAAATGTCAGCTGAGGGCAACTTCTCCCAGCTCCAGTATGGTAATGGTGACTCCTGAGAGCGAGGACAGGCTGGGATCCTTGGCAGGACCCGAACCACAGCGGCAGGAGCAAGATGCTGTTAGGTGTTTGTGACCATGAATTATGGAACACAAGGCTCTGGGCAGCACCACCAGTGCCCTGACATCCAAGAACATAGACTCACAGCCTGCTTTGGGTCTTGGGAAGGGATCTTTAAAGGTCCATCCAGTCAACTCCCCCCCTGTAGTCAGCAGGGACAGCTGCAACTAGAGCAAGCTGCTCAGAGCCCCAGACAACCTGACCTGGAATGCCCTCTACAACTACCTGAAAGGTGGTTGTAGCTAGGAAGGGGTTGGTCTCTTCTCCCAGACAAGCAGCACCAGAACAAGAGGACACACTCTCAAGCTGCGCCAGGGGAGGTTTAGACTCGAGGTGAGGAGAAAGTTCTTCACCGAGCGAGTCGTTTGTCATTGGAGTGTGCTGCCCAGGGAGGTGGTGGAGTCACTGCCCCTGGAGGTGTTCAAGAGGAGATTGGACGTGGCACTTGGTGCCATGGTCTTGTCATGAGGTCTGTGGTGATAGGTTGGACTCCATGATCCTCGAGGTCTCTTCCAACCTTAGTTACGCTGTGATACTGTAACTCCCACCTGTAGTCTGCAGGGACAGCTGCAACTAGAGCAAGCTGCTCAGAGCCCCAGACAACCTGACCTGGAATGCTTCCAGGGATGGGGAATCCCACACCTCTCTGGGCAGCCTGGGCCAGGCTCTCACCACCCTCAGTGCCAAACATTTCTCCCTTCTCTCTAGTCTGAATCTCCCTCTTTTAGTTAACAACCATCACCCCTTGTCCTGCCTGTGGCAGGAGACAGTCATAGAATCATAGAGTCAGAGCTGCACCAGGGGAGGTTTAGCTGGAGGTTCAGGAGGAGCTACTACACAGAGGGAGTGATTGCCCATTGGAATGGGGCTGCCCAGGGAGGTGGTGGAGGTCACCATCGCTGGAGGTGTTTCAGGAGGAGACTTGATAGGGTGCTTGGTGCCATGGGGTTAGTTGATTAGGTGGTGTTGGATGATAGGTTGGACACGATGGTCTTGAAGCTCTCTTCCAACCTGGTTTCTCGCCTCGCCTCGCCTCTCCTCTCCTCTCCTCTCCTCTCCCTCCTCTCCTCTCCTCCTCCTCTCCTCTCCTCTCCTCTCCTCTCCTCCTCCTCCTCCTCTCCCTCTCCTCTCCTCTCCTCTCCTCTCCTCTCCTCTCCTCTCCTCTCCTCTCTCCTCTCCTCTCCTCTCCTCTCCTCTCCTCTCCTCTCCTCTCCTCTCCTCTCCTCTCCTCTCCTCTCCTCTCCTCTCCTCTCCTCTCCTCTCCTCTCCTCTCCTCTCCTCTCCTCTCCTCTCCTCTCCTCTCCTCTCCTCTCCTCTCCTCTCCTCTCCTCTCCTCTCCTCTCCTCTCCTCTCCTCTCCTCTCCTCTCCTCTCCTCTCCTCTCCTCTCCTCTCCTCTCCTCTCCTGCTGCAGCTTTATCTCCTCCTCTTGCTCTTTTCTGGCCTCCCTTTTGCTTTTGTTCTCTTCCCCTTTTTATTTTTTCCCTTCTGTTTTGCTTTTTATTTTTTCTTTCCTTTCCCCTAATCCTTCTCAGCTTTTATGTTGGCAAGTGATAAATCCTCCCCCCCATGTTTTACATTTTGCATGGCGTTTATCTCTTTATTTGTGAGCTGCCAATGGGAAGAAGTCTTCAGAATAATGCAGCTGATATTGAGTTCTGAAATTGCTGTTGGGTATATCCTGCTTATCTGATCTCTAACTGAATCAAGTGTGGCTGTGGGGGAAGCTGGCTGGGCAGCAAGGAGCCCCTCCCTCCCCTTAGCCTCCCCCCTCCTCCATGCTTTCATCACATTTATTTAACTGTAAACCCATTATGAAGCATTAATATCGAATTCTCTTCCTCTCTGTCACATTCAGGTCAGATTTATTGTCTGCCAGGACTGAATTCACACCAAAAAATGAAAAGAAGAAGACATAATTGTGTGCTCTCCATGCTGCTCAGGCTGAGCAAGGTCTGGTGCTGCACTCAGACTTCAGGAAGGATCTGGAGGTGCTGGAAGGTGTCCAGAGAAGGGCCAGGAGGATGAGCAGAGGGCTGGGAAGGGCCATGAGGAGGAGCAGAGGGCTGGGAAGGGCCATGAGGATGAGCAGAGCGCTGGAGCTGCTCTGCTAGGAGGACAGCCTGAGGGAGTCGGGGTTGTGCAGTCTGGAGAAGAGAAGGCTCCCAGCAGACCTCATTGTGGCCTTCCAGGATCTGCAGGGGGCTCCAAGAAAGCTGGGGAAGGACTTGTGAGGGTGTCAGGGAGGGATAGGACTGGGGGGGATGGAGCAAAACTAGAAATGGGGAGATTGAGATTGGCTGTGAGGAAGAAGTTGTTCCCCAGGAGGGTGGTGAGAGCCTGGCACAGGTTGCCCAGGGAGGTGGTGGAAGCCTCCTGCCTGGAGGTGTTTGCAGCCAGGCTGGATGTGGCTGTGAGCAACCTGCTGTGGTGTGAGGTGTCCCTGGCCATGGCAGGGGGGTTGGAAGTGGCTGAGCCTTGAGGCTCCTTCCAACCCTAACAATTACTCTATGGTTCAGCTGCCTGAGTCACTAAAACCAAACAAAAGAGTGGGGCTGTGCTAGTTCAAAAGCTGGGCTTTGAGGGCAAGACACAACAGGATGGGTTTCATAGAATCACAGAATGGTTTGGGTTGGAAAGGGCCTTAAAGATCAGGTAGTTCCAAGCCCCTTGCCATGGCCAGGGACACCTTCCACTAGACCAGCTTGCTCTTTCCAACCTGGACTTGAACATTACCAGGCAGGGAGCATCCTCAACTTCCAGCCTAAACCTCCCCTGGTGCAGATTGAGACTGTGTCCTCTTGTTCTGATGCTGGTTGCCTGGCAGAAGAGCCCAACCCCCACCTGGCTACAACCTCCCTTCAGGGAGTTGGAGAGAGCAAGAAGGTCTCCCCTGAGCCTCCTCTTCTCCAGGCTAAGCAACCCCAGCTCCCTCAGCCTCTCCTCCCAGGGCTGTGCTCCAGACCCCTCCCCAGCTTTCTTGCCCTTCTCTGGACACCTTCCAGCAGCTCAACCTCTTTCCTAACCTGAGGAGCCCAGAACTGGACACAGGACTCAAGGTGTGGCCTAAGCAGTGCTGAGCACAGGGCAGAATGACTTCCCTGCTCCTGCTGACACAACCTGAGCTGGATTGGTTCCAGGGCTGGGGCATCTCCCAGCTCTCTGGGCAACCTGGGTCAGGCTCTCACCACCCTCAGTGTAAAGATTTTCTTCCTGCTACAATCACAGAATCAACCAGGCTGGAAAAGACCTCAGAGATCACCCAGTCCAACCTATTACCTAATACCTAACACCTCCTGACAACTAAACCATGGCTCCAAGTGCCACATCCAATCTTTCTTTGAACCCCTCCAGGGCTGGTGACTCCACCACCTCCCTGGGCAGCACATTCCAATGGCCAATTACTCTAATTAATAATTGATTAATAATGACAAGACAGATGACAGCTTCCAGGGCTGAGCACCTGGAGGGCCAGATGCAAATGTATGTGGCCCTGGGGGAAAGGGGAGAGTGAAAGTCAGAGCTATTTTCTGTTGATTTCCCTTCCCTTTGCTCAGCTGTGAGAGATTTACCTGCAGGATGCTCTGTGTGAGGTTAGAATCACATTTCAATAATGTGAGGCTATCAAGTGCATTTGGCCCTCCTTAACTCTCCCCAAAATGAATTCTGGAGCATTTCTGGCAGGCTGCAGGAGCAGGCAGGGGTTCTTCATTTCCCCTGTAACCCAATCATGCTGGGTCTCATGAATTTATCTCTATGGCACCATCACAATTTCCCTGCTGGATGGGCAAACCTGGGCTCCAGTGCCCAGTGCCTGAAGCTCCAACCTGGGAGGGGGCACAGGGAAGGAGGTAGGCCCTCCTGGGTTGATAGCCCACAGGTACAAGACACACAGCAGAGCTACTCTCATGGGATAGGATAGGATAGGATAGCATAGGATAGGATAGGATAGGATGGGATGGGATGGGATGGGATGGGATGGGATGGGATGGATTAGGATAGGATAGGATAGGATAGGATAGGATAGGATAGGATAGGATAGGATAGGATAGGATGGGATGGGATGGGATGGGATGGGATGGGATAGGATAGAATTAACCAGGTTGGAACAGACCTCAGAGATCATCAAGTCCAACCTCACACCCAACACCATCTGATCAACTCAGCCATGGCACCAAGTGCCTCAGCCAGGAAGGCTTCACCACCTCCCTGGGCAGCACATCCCAATGGCCAATCTCTCTCTTGCTGGGAAGAATTTCTTCCTAACATCCAGCCTAAACCTCCCCTGGCACAGCTTGAGACTGTGTCCTCTTGTTCTGCTGCTGCTTGCCTGGGAGAAGAGACCAACCCCCACCTGGCTACAACCTCCCTTCAGGGAGTTGGAGAGAGCAAGAAGGTCTCCCCTGAGCCTCCTCTTCTCCAGGCTAAGCAACCCCAGCTCCCTCAGCCTCTCCTCACAGGGCTGTGCTCCAGACCCCTCCCCAACTTTGTTGCCCTTCTCTGGACACATTCAACTATCTCAATGTCCTTCTTAAACTGAGGAGCCCAGCACTGGACACAGGACTCAAGGTGTGGCCTCAGCAGTGCTGAGCACAGGGCAGAATGACTTCCCTGCTCCTGCTGGCCACACTCTTCCTGCTGCAGGCCAGGATGCCCTTGGCCTTCTTGGCCACCTGGGCACACTGCTGGCTCCTGTTCAGCTGCTGTCCACCAGCACCCCCAGGTCCCTCTCTGCCTGGCTGCTCTCAGCCACTCTGACCCCAGCCTGTAGCACTGCCTGGGGTTGGTGTGGCCAATGTGCAGCACCTGGCACTTGGATGTGTTCAGTCTGAAGCAATGATAATTTATGCTCTGGAGTATCTGTGTTTTTTCACAGTGTGTGGAGATTCTTGGTGCTCACTCTGAATCTTGGATGCTGGGCATGACTCAGCTGACAGCTTCCAGCAGTGAGTTCATAGATTCATAGAATGGTTTGGGTTGGAAGGGACCTTAAAGATCCTCTAGTTCCAGCTCCCCTGTCATGGGAAGGGTCATCTCCCACCAGCCCAGGTTGCTCAAGACCTCATCCAGCCTGGCTTTGAACACCTCCAGGGAGGAGGCATCCACAACCCTCCTGGGCAACCTGTTCCAGGCTCTCACCCCCCTCACTGGAAAGAATTTCCTCCTAGTCTCCAGTCCAGCTCAATAACTCAATAGGTATTCATTCCTGAAGGGGAGCAAAAGAGGCTTTAAGTTGGTTGCCACCTCTTTTATGAGCCATAAACTTGAGGCTGTGCCTCTCAGGACCTTTGCATTTATTGCTCTACCCAAAGCAAAGGTGAAAGTGTTCCTTCCCCTTGATTTTGAGGGTCATTCCAATTACCAGTGTGAGTTGTGAAACCTCTAAAACCAGAGTCAACCACAGCAGAAATCAATGGCTGGGTCTGGTTCATTACCTTCTTTATGTACCAGGGGGAAGGAGAGATCACCTTTGATTTTTCAGGCAGTCACTTGCTTGTGATTTCAGAGGGGTCTCTCTGGTACAAAACCAGAGCTGAGACTGAGCCTAGCTGAGCAGACCAGCACCTCCCATACAGGTGTGAGGATTCAGCTGCTTCAGCAGGGTGTAAAGGGTCAAAATGTAAGAGGTTAAGGAGGGTGAGGTGAGAGTGCCAGAGAAGCATGAAATCCCAGACTGGCTGGGGTGGAAAGAACCTTTAAAGCTCATCCATCCCACCCCTCTGCAAATAAAGCAGGCTGCTCAGAGCCCCAACCAACCTGACCCAAAATGGTTCCAGGGGTGGGGCAGCTCCCACCCCTCTGGGCAGCCTGGGCCAGGCTCTCACCACCCTCAGGGTCAAACATTTCTCCCTTCTCTCCAATCTCAATCTCTCTCTTTTAGTTCAAACCATTCCCCCTTGCCCTGGCACAACAGGTCCTGCTCAGGACTCTGTCCCCTGCTCTCTTGGAGGCCCCTTGAAGCACTGGAAGGCCACCAGGACTTCTCCCTGGAGCCTTCTCTTCTCCAGGCTGAACAAACCCAACTCTCCCAGCCTGGCCTCCAGGGAGAGGGCTTCCAGCCCTCCCAGCACTGCTGTGGCCTCCTCTGGCCCTGCTCCAACAGCTCCCTGACGGTGCTGAGCTGAGGGCTCCAGAGCTGGACACACTTGCACAAGTGAACAGCAAGTACAGCACAGGACTTTGACTGTCAGCTTTCCTTGGAGTGCAACTTTTCTTCCACATGCAAAAGGTTTATTTCAGAGGATCTCCTGTTTGTTTCCCCAGAAAGTTTTGCTGGAGAGCATTGCATCTTCCCAGGGGGGAAAGGCAACATCTCACCATGGATGGAGAGCCACACTCCTCCCTACCTCTGCAGCTCTGCTGCTCACTAGGGCCTCCTGCATCTCATCGCCCTGGGCAAGCTGAGACCCACAGCTGATAGGATAGGATAGGATAGGATAGGATAGGATAGGATAGGATAGAATAGAATAGAATAGAATAGAATAGAATAGAATAGAATAGAATAGAATAGAATAGAATAGAATAGAATAGAATAGAATAGAATAGAATTAACCAGGTTTGAAAGGACCTCAGAGATCATCATCTGGGCCCCTCAGGTTAGGAAGGAGGTTGACTTGCTGGAGTGTGTCCAGAGAAGGGCAAGAAAGCTGGGGAGGGGTCTGGAGCACAGCCCTGGGAGGAGAGGCTGAGGGAGCTGGGGCTGCTTAGCCTGGAGAAGAGGAGGCTCAGGGGAGACCTTCTTGCTCTCCGCAACTACTTGAAGGGAGGTTGTAGCCAGGTGGGGGTTGGTCTCTTCTCCCAGGCAGCCAGCAGCAGCACAAGAGGACACAGTCTCAGGCTGTGCCAGGGGAGGTTCAGGCTGGAGGTCAGGAGGAAGTTTCACACAGAGAGAGTGATTGCCCATTGGAATGGGCTGCCCAGGGAGGTGGTGGAGTCACCATCACTGGAGGCGTTCAGGAGGAGACTTGATGGGGTGCTTGGTGCCATGGGTTAGTTGATTAGGTGGTGTTGGATGATAGGTTGGACTTGATGATCTTGAAGGTCTCTTCCAACCTGGTTTATTCTATGCTATTTATCCTATGAAGCCCAACCTATCACCCAGCACCATCTAAGCAACTCAACCAGGGCACCAAGTGCCTCAGCCAGGCTCTTCCTAAACACTTCCAGGGATGGGGACTCCACCACCTCCCTGGGCAGCACATCCCAATGGCCAATCTCTCTTGCTGGGAAGAATTTCTTCCTCACCTCCAGCCTAAACCTCCCCTGGCACAGCTTGAGACTGTGTCCCCTTGTTCTGCTGCTGCTTGCCTGCCTGGGAGAAGAGACCAACCCCCACATGGCTACAACCTCCCTGCAGGGAGTTGGAGAGAGCAAGAAAGTTTCCCCTGAGCCTCCTCTTCTCCAGGCTAAGCAACCCCAGCTCCCTCAGCCTCTCCTCCCAGGGCTGTGCTCCAGACCCCTCCCCAGCTTTCTTGCCCTTCTCTGGACACCTTCCAGCAGCTCAACCTCTTTCCTGAACTGAGGAGCCCAGAACTGGGCACAGGACTCAAGGTGTGATGTTGCACCCCCAGCTCCTAGTTGGAAGAGGATGAGTTAGAAGGGTTACATCCTGTACAGCCCCTCATGTTCCCTGCTAGATCTTTGGTCCTGAGCATTCAGCTGTACCCAGGGAGTCTGAACTCTCTCCCTGTCAGGAAGTCAGGGTTTGGTGTTTCTCATTAATGACATTTTGGTTGTTCCCAGGAGAGTCTGAAGTATCACAAAGTCTTTCTGAAAGTGATGCTGAGGGGCCTGGGCCACCTCTGGTTGAGTGACTTGGAGCTGTTTGACCTGGAGAAGAGCAGCCTGAGAGGGGATCTCCTTGATGCTCAACAAGTGCTGAAGGGTGGGGGGGCAAGAGGCTGGGGCCAGACTCTTCTCAGTGGTCCCCAGGGACAGGACAAGGGGCAATGGGCACAAACTGGAACCCAGGAGGTTCCATAGTATCATAAGATCACTCAGGGTTGGAAGGGACCACAAGGATCAGCTAGTTCCAACCCCCCTGCCATGGGCAGGGACACCCCACACTAGATCAGCCTGGCCACAGCCTCATCCAGCCTCCCCTTAAACACCCCCAGGGCTGGGGCCTCGACCACCTTCCTGGACAACCCATTCCAGGGCTTCACCACTCTCATGGTGAAGAACTTCCTCCTCACATCCAGCCTGAATCTCCCCACCTCCAGCTTCATTCCATGCCCCCTAGTCCTATCACTGCCTGAGATCCTGAGCAGTCCCTCCCCAGCCTTCCTGTAGCCCCCTTCAGATACTGGAAGGCCACAATGAGGTCACCTGGGAGCCTTCTCTTCTCCAGACTGAACAGCCCCAACTCCTTCAGTCTGTCCTCACAGCAGAGCAGCTCCAGCCCTCTGCTCATCCTCCTGGCCCTTCTCTGGACACCTTCCAGCACCTCCAGATCCCTCTTGTAATAGGGGCTCCAGAACTGGAGGCAGGACTCCATCTGAACAGGAGGAGAAACTTCTTTGTTGTGAGGGTGCTGGAGGCCTGGAGCAGGCTGCCCAGAGAGGTTGTGGAGTCTCCTTGTCTGGAGAGCTTCCAAGCTTGTGCTCCTGGGCAAGCTGCTGTGGGTGCCCTGCTGTAGCAGGGGGGGTTGGACTGGATGACCTCTGGGGTTTGATTCCAACCCCCACCATCAGTCTGTGATCCACAGCCAGGCTGCAAATGAAGCCAATCTCCTCCTCAGAAAGCCAACATGTTGAGGATGATCCAGGGGTATCATCTTGGAGTCCTGGCACTGCTTGGCCTCTGAATTCTTCCAGCATGCCAACTCTTTGCTTTCTTATTAATAATAATATCAGTGCCTTGTCATTACTTCAATGTCTCCTTTCTCTGCTGCTGCTAAATGGAATTTAATTGAATTTAGTATTGTGAAGGGTAGGAAGAAGGCCATTAGCTGCCTGAGCTCCTTCAGTTGGGCTCAGTGGCATCAATTAACTCCCCAGACAACAAGGGAGCTCACAACTTCATTGCCACCTCCGCAGGCAGACACTAAGAGCTCTCCATGACTTTTTTTACCAGCTACAGAACCAGGCTATGAAGCCTTCAGCACTGACATTTCTGACCTTAATGAAGCCCTGTCACTGTCACAGCAAAGTGTTTTGGCACTCACTGTTAGGGAGGAATCTTGCTTTATGTTGTCAAACATGAGTGGCCTACACCAAAGCTGGGGAGGGACTCCTGAGGGTGTCAGGGAGGGATAGGACTGGGGGGGAGGTTAGAAAAGAGTTGGAAGGGACCTCAAGGCTCAGCCAGTCCCAACCCCCTGCCATGGCCAGGGACACCTCACACTGCAGCAGGTTGCTCACAGCCACATCCAGCCTGGCTGCAAACACCTCCAGGCAGGAGGCTTCCACCACCTCCCTGGGCAGCCTGTGCCAGGCTCTCACCACCCTCCTGGGGAACAACTTCTTCCTCACAGCCAATCTCAACCTACCCATTTCTAGTTTTGCTCCATCCCCCCCAGTCCTATCCCTCCCTGACACCCTCAAAAGTCCCTCCTCAGCTTTCTTGGAGCCCCCTGCAGAGACTGGAAGGCCACAATGAGGGCTCCTTGGAGCCTTCTCCTCTCCAGACTGCACAACCCCAACTCCCTCAGTCTGTGCTCACAGCAGAGCAGCTCCAGCCCTCTGCTCCTCCTCCTGGCCCTGCTCTGGACACCTTCCAGCACCTCCAGGTCCTTCCTGGCACAGAGGCTCCAGAACTGGCCCCAGAGCTCCAGCTGTGGTCTCAGCAGAGTGGAGCAGAGGGGCAGAATCCCCTCCCTGGCCCTGCTGGCTCTGCTTCTCTTCCTGCAGCCCGGGATGGGATTGACTCTCTGGTCTGCAAGTGCTCACTGCTGGCTCCTGTTGAGCTTCTCATCCCCCAGCACCCCCAGGGCCTTTTGTTCAGCTCGTTGCAAGTCATGCTCAGCCTGGAGGAGGAGAACATTTGGGCAGGTGTGTTTGGCTGTGATATTGGAAGGGTGAAGGGGAGAGTGTTCAAAACAGGGAGGCAGAGCGTGTTCACTCTTCCAGCATAAATTACACAGCCCCTTAATTTTATTTCCTGGTGTACAAAATGTGCTTAGGACACTGAGGCAAACCCTGCAAACAGCCCAACACAGGCAGCTGATGGAGCTCTGAAAGAAAACAAGGTATGTGCTGGTAGCCATGACAACGAAGCCACCACGATCCATGGCTATGTGAGCAAGGGACTGTTTAGCATTATGTAAATTCCAGAGCCTTGGTACAGCTGAGAGCAGAGTTGCTCATGCATGCACCCTCAGCATCCTGCCTTTTCCTCCCAGGGCTCTGCATGGTTGGTGGATGTGATGCTCACCTCAGAGATCATCAAGCCCAACCTCTCACTCAACACCTCATGACTAACTCAACCATGGCTCCAAGTGCCACATCCAAGCCTTTCTTGAACACCTCCAGGGATGGGGACTCCACCACCTCCCTGGGCAGCACATCCCAATGGCCAATCTCTCTTGCTGTGAAGAACTTTCTCCTCACCTCCAGCCTAAACCTCCCCTGGCACAGCTTGAGACTGTGTCCTCTTGTTCTGGTGCTGCTTGCCTGGGAGAAGAGACCAACCCCCAGCTGGCTACAACCTCCCTTCAGGGAGCTGGAGAGAGCAAGAAGGTCTCCCCTGAGCCTCCTCTTCTCCAGGCTAAGCAACCCCAGCTCCCTCAGCCTCTCCTCACAGGGCTGTGCTCCAGACCCCTCCCCAGCTTTCTTGCCCTTCTCTGGACACCTTCCAGCAGCTCAACATCTTTCCTGACCTGAGGGGCTCAGAACTGGACACAGGACTCAAACAGGCTGAACAACCCCAGCTATGAAACTGAGCAGAGAGTCTGCTCCAGGCTGGATGTTAGGAAGAAATTCTTCATAGAAAGAGAGATTGGCCATTGGGATGTGCTGCCCAGGGAGGTGGTGGAGTCCCCAGCCCTGGAGGTGTTTAAGAAGAGCCTGGCTGAGGCACTTGGTGCCATGGTTGAGTTGATTAGATGGTGTTGGGTGAGAGGTTGGACTTGATGATCTCAAAGGTCTTTTCCAAACTGGTCTGCTCTATTCTATTCTATTCTATTCTATTCTATTCTATTCTATTCTATTCTATTCTATTCTATTCTATTCTATTCTGATCCGTTCCGTTCCGTTCCGTTCCGTTCCATTCCATTCCATTCCATTCCATTCCATTCCACCCTACCCTACCCCACCCCACCCCACCCCACCCCATCCCATCCCATCCCATCCCATCCCATCCCATCCCATCCCATCCTATCCTATCCTATCCTATCCTATCCTATCCTATCCTATCCTATCCTATCCTATCCTATCCTATCCTATCCTATCCTATCCTATCCTATCCTACCCTATCCTATCCTATCCTATCCTATCCTCCTTACCAAGGTCCTTGACCAGCAGATTCCAAAGAGGGGTCAGTACCTGAGTGAAGCCCCAGCCTTTGCAGGGGGCTGCTGTCTTTTCTCTCCTTTATACCATCAATAAAAAACCCCAACAACAACAGCAACAACAAAAACCCCACACCAAGAAAGAGGAAAGGGAGATGCAGTTCTCTTTCACTTGGGTGTGCATGAACAAATGAGCTGCAGAAGCCGTTGTGCAGCAGTTCTGCCCATCTCCCACGGAGGAGGTTTCCAGCAGCCCTCGCTCCGACGCCGCGCCGACAGCTCGCACGTCCCCCTGCCTCATTTGATGCTCCAGCAGCTGAAGGGCTCTGGCAGTTTGTCTGCAGGAGCAGGCCAGCACGAAAAAAACACATTTACAAGCTGTGAGTTGTGTGGCACTCAGGATTTTATGGGGCAGGGATGTCGACCTCTGGAGGCTGTGAAAGACTCAGCGCCGCGAGGCAGCTTTATCGTCTCGGCGCGGTGTGTTGGTAGAGCCTGTCACTCCCAGCCCCTACTCCCCGCTCCCTAATGAGGGCTGTTTGAGCTTCCATCTCTCATAGTGCTTGGATGTGTCTCATCATTGTGAATTTATTTGGTAATCACTCTGATGGTGCTGCTACAGGAGCCCATTCAGCCTTCGGGCGTCTGGCGCACCTCGTTGTGCCGGCAGCGCAGCCTGATCGCCTCCGGGGGGAGGGAGGGGAGGGCCAAGGCTCTCAGTGCTGTCATTGAATCATAGAATCAGCCAGGATGGAAAAGCCCTCAGAGATCATTAACTCCAACCTTTCACCCAACACCTCATGACTAACTAAATCATAGCTCCGAGTGCCACATCCAATCCCTTCTTGGACACCTCCAGGGATGGGGACTCCACCACCTCCCTGGGCAGCACATCCCAATGGCCAATCTCTCTTGCTGGGAAGAATTTCTTCCTCACCTCCAGCCTAAACCTCCCCTGGCACAGCTTGAGACTGTGTCCTCTTGTTCTGGTGCTGGGTGCCTGGGAGAAGAAAGCAACCCCCACCTGGCTACAACCTCCCCGCAGGGAGTTGGAGAGAGCAAGAAGGTCTCCCCTGAGCCTCCTCTTCTCCAGGCTAAGCAACCCCAGCTCCCTCAGCCTCTCCTCCCAGGGCTGTGCTCCAGACCCCTCCCCAGCTTTCTTGCCCTTCCCTGGACACATTCTCAACATCTTTCCTAACCTGAGGAGCCCAGAACTGGGCACAGGACTCTAGGTGTGGCCTCAGCAGTGGAACACCAGCCAAGGCATCCATTTTGGTGGCCTCAGTTGTGTCTTGCTCCTTGTTTCAGCTTGCTGGCTCTGCAGAGCTGTCCCAAACTGCTGATGCACAGGGGCAGGGAATGCTCTTTCCCCCCACTGACCTCGGTGGGGTGTGAAAGCCCTCAGAAATGTGCCATAGCACTGCTCAAGTTCACAGCAGCCATCTCAGACTGAACATCAACCACAAGGAGAAGACAGCAATGTCACAGCTGAGATGAAGAGCAGGCTGCATGGATGCTGATCAAGGGGTGGGGGTCAGGAGGATGGGACCAAGCCTTTTTCAGTGGTGCCCAGTGACAGGACAAGGGGTCATGGGCACAAAGCCCTTCAAGTCTGCTCTTCATCTCAGCTGTGACAAACCAGCCTGAGGATGTTTTCTGCATGACCTGTGCCTCTGACCTCCTGGCTGTGGCAGGTTGTGCTGCTGCTGGCTGTGATGACAGGGTGTGGATGACACGGTGATGTGAGCTGTGGGTTCACTTCAGTGCTGCTGGGGCTGGTGCCAATATTGTACTTAATCCTTCATTAAAGCATGCTGGGGCCTCTCAGGGGACAGGCAGGCAGAGATGTTGCTGTGCTCTCCCTGTGTCTGCTGTCCAGTCTGAGATGGCTGCTGTGAACTTGAGGAGTTCACAAAACATCCCTGAGGGCTTTCAGACCCCACTGAGGTCGGTGGGGGGAAAGAGCATTCCCCTGCCCCTGTGCATCAGCAGTCTGGGACAGCTCTGCAGAGCCAGCAAGCTGAAACAAGGAGCAAGACACCACTGAGGGCACCAGAAATGAATCCTTTCATTTGTAGTTTTGACTTGGTAACAAGTGGTTGATGCAGCACACAGCAGGCTGCTGGAGCAGGTCCAGAGCAGGCCACAAAGAGGATCAGAGGGCTGGAGCACCTCCCCTGCGAGGACAGGCTGAGAGAATAGGGACTGTTCAGCCTGGAGAAGACAAAGCTCTAGGGAGACCTCAGAGCAGCCTTCCAATACATGAAGGGGGCTACAGGAGAGCTGGGGAAGGACTTTTCGCAAGGGCTTGTGGTGACAGGATGAGGAGCAATGGCTTTGAGCTGCAAGAGAGGAGATTTAGACTGGAGATGAGGAAGAAATTCTTTCCAGTGAGGCTGGTGAGACACTGGGACAGGTTGCCCAGGGAGGTCATGGATGCTTCCTCCCTGGAGGTGTTCAAGGCCAGGCTGGATGAGGCCTTGAGCATCCTGGGCTAGAGGGAGGTGTCCCTGCCCATGGCAGGGGAGCTGAAGCCAGATGACCTTCAAGGTCCCTTCCAGCCCAAACCATTCTATGAATCTATGGTTCTATGTAGAGGATCAAGCCCTGCTTCATGGAGGCTCAGCTGCTCATGTGGCCATCAGCTGAGTGGGTCAGCAGCACTGCTACCCAAGCAGCTTCCCAGAGACCTGTCCCAGTGTCTCACCACCCTCACTGGAAAGAATTCCTTCTTCTTCTCCAGTCTAAATCTCCTCTCTTCCAGCTCAAAGGCATTGCTCCTCATCCTGTCCAGCACAAGCCTTTGTGAAAAGTCCTTTCCCAGCCCTCCTGTAGCCCCCTCCATGTACTGGAAGGCTACTCTGAGGTCTCCCTGGAGCCTTCTCTTCCCCAGGCTACGAGGCTGGGGAGGGGTCTGGAGCACAGCCCTGTGAGGAGAGGCTGAGGGAGCTGGGGTTGCTTAGCCTGGAGAAGAGGAGGCTCAGGGGAGACCTCATTGCTCTCTCCAACTCCCTGAAGGGAGGTTGTAGCCAGGTGGGGGTTGGTCTCTTCTCCCAGGCAAGCAGCACCAGAACAAGAGGACACAGTCTCCAGCTGTGCCAGGGTAGGTTCAGGCTGGAGGTGAGGAGAAAGTTCTTCCCAGCAAGAATGTGGAATGTGCTGCCCAGGGAGGTGGTGGAGTCCTCATCCCTGGAGATGTTCAAGAGGAGATTGGATGTGGCACTTGGAGCCATGGCTTAGTCAGCCAGGAGGTGTTGGGTGACAGGTTGGACTTGATGACCTCTGAGGTCTTTTCCAACCTTATTGGTTCTATGATAACAGCCCTGATTCTCTCAGCCTGCCCTCACAAGGGGAGGTGCTGCAGGCCTCTGATCCTCTTTGTGGCCTCCTCTGGACCTGCTCCAGCAGCCTGATGCCCTCCTGCAGCTCCCTTCGTGTGCTGGAAGGCTCTTCCTGCCAGCTGAGGGAACCCAACAGCGGTGCCAGCCTCTGGGAGCTGCAGGTCTCTGGGAGCTGCAGGTCTCTGGGAGGAGGCTTCCTGCAGTCTGCCTGGAGAGCAGCTGAGTCAACAGTTACAAATGATCCATTTCTTGTTGTGTGTGCTATCATCCATCACTAGACACTGCTAAGTGAGGTGAGTGCCATTAAAACCATGTTTAATAAAGCCAACATTTCCATACCACTTATGATAGGGTCAGCAGCTGCCTGATGCAATTAATCATTCACTTATTGAGGGAGTGGAAGGGCCTGGAGAGCAGGGGGAAAGAACAACAATACAGGAAGAGGAGGAACATTCCCACAACAGGAAAAAACCCTGGAGTCATGGTGCAATTCATGACCACTTAGCTCTGAGTTCTGCTCCTCAGAGCCCCTCCTGAAGATTGTCAGGGTTACTTCACAGGAACTGGAGCAAGGAGATCATCCAGGGGTGTACCAAGGCTGCTCCCCCGGGAGAAACAAGGGAAGGAGCTTTGCTTTGTCACTGTCTCAGTCCAGGGAGGGAAAGGGCCTCAGTTCTTTTGAGCATTGCTGTTCAAAGAGGCACAGAGGAGGCCAAAACATCAGCAGCCCTTGAGGCTATTGATTAACAAAGTGGATGGAACAGCAGAAGAGAGGGAAAAAAGGCAGAGAGAGGGAGAAGAGGGAGAGAGAAGAGGAAAGGAATTACATTAGCACCCCCCCAAGGTGGTTTGGGTCTGTGGAGGGAGGCTGCTGCCTCACTGGCATGGAGGAGAGGTCGTCCTTGTTGGCTGTGCTGGGCTCCACTGGAGGAGGGAGGGAGAGATCCCAAAGTCCAAGCCCAAGTCCTTCTCTGGGCAGCCTCTTCAGCTCCATGAGTTGCAGCAGGAGGAACCTAGGACACAGGGAGAGGCTTCCTCCTGCTCTGCTGCTCCCAGGCTCCATGGGGATGTCTTTCCTCCTGGGTCTGTCCTTTCCTCCCCTTCTACTTGCCTCTCTGGTTTTCTTCTCCTGAGCAGGCATTGCTCAGGCCTTTGACACAGTTTTTTAGCCACTGTTGGTTTTAGGTCTGTGTCCAGGGATTGTCCCCAGGGACTCTTCCTGTGCATTCCTTGTGTGCTGGCAGGGGTCAGGCAGAGGGGGGTGGCCTCTGCCTCCTGCCCATACACACAATACACATCAGGGCTAATCCATTGTCCTGTTCACCATCCTCCCTGCCCAGGGTAGCTGATGGGCAGAGATGATCTTGGCTGTGCACACTCCAGAGAGTCCTTCTCCAGTGGTGTCTGCTCAGCATCCCCTCCCCTGGCAGCTTCTGTCTGGGTGAGGAGCAAAGGAGATTTTATCTCAGTTGATTGACATCAGGAGAGGCAAGAGTTAGCCTCTGACAGTCCTCTGAAGGCACAATAACCACTGGAGCTACTCAGGCATGTCTGGGGCAGTTCCTCACGGGCTTGGGGCAGAAAGGTTTTGGCCAGGGCTTTGTGTTTGTTGTGTTGGGGTTTATTTTCAGACTGATAGGGGCTGGAAGGGACCTCTGGAGATCATCCAGTGCAACCCCCCTGCTGAAGCAGGGCACCCAGGGCAGCTTGCCCAGCAGCACAATGGCCAGGGGGGGTTTGGAAGCTCTCCAGACAAGGATACTCCACAACCTCCCTGGGCAGCCTGCTCCAGGCCTCCAGCAGCCTCACACACAGGAATCTTCTCCTCCTATTCAGATGCACACTTCAGGGTTCTGTTTTGTGCCTGTTGCCCCCTTGTCCCTGCCAGTGTTCTGGGAGGCAAACAGGAGGTTTGTTTGTAGGTTCACAGAATCACTTTGGTTGGAGGAGACCTTTAAGCTCATGGAGTGCAACCATCAACCCAGCACTGCCAGCCCACCACTAAACCATGTCCCTCAGCACCACATTCTCATGGCTTCAACCCCCCTCCAGGAATACAATAGAATTAACCAGGTTGGAAAAGACCTCAGAGGTCATCAAGTCCAACCTCTCACCCAACACCATCTAAGCAACTCAACCAGGGCACCAAGTGCCTCAGCCAGGCTCTTCCTAAACACCTCCAGGGATGGGGACTCCACCACCTCCCTGGGCAGCACATCCCAAGGGCCAATCTCTCTTGCTGGGAAGAATTTCTTCCTCACCTCCAGCCTAAACCTCCCCTGGCACAGCTTGAGACTGTGTCCTCTTGTTCTGGTGCTGGGTGCCTGCCTGGGAGAAGAGACCAACCCCCACCTGGCTACAACCTCCCTTCAGGGAATTGGAGAGAGCAAGAAGGTCTCCCCTGAGCCTCCTCTTCTGCAGGCTAAGCAACCCCAGCTCCCTCAGCCTCTCCTCCCAGGATTGGAGGCTCCACCACTGCCCTGGGCAGCCTGGGCCAGGCCTTGACAACTGTTTTGGGGAAGAAAGTGTTCCTCATGGAACAAGGTGAAGCTCTTGTCCTGTCCCTTGTTCCTTGACTCTGCATCTTCTTCCCACCCACCAGTGCTGCTACCCATCCCAGGAACACTTGCATTTATATGCAAGTGGTAACCCAGCCAAAGGAAGTGGGGAATGAGTTGGCAGGTGGCCTTTGAGTGAAAGGGCAGATGGTAAGCTGTGTTTGCTGCTTGCTCACCTTGGAATACTAAAGACACCACAGGGATGCAGATTCCTTCCCATTCCCCTCTGCTCTGTCCTTTGTGTTGTTCACCTGCTGGAAAGGAAACACTGTTCCAAAGGACACTGAGGAGGAAGTTGCCTTTGGGCTTCCCTGGGTCTGTATCATGCAAGTTCTGCTGGTGAGCACAGAACCACAGAACTGTTTATGGTTGGAAGGGAGCTCAAGGCTCAGCCAGTCCCAACCCCCCTGCCATGGCCAGGGACACCTCACACTACAGCAGGTTGCTCACAGCCACCTCCAGCCTGGCTGCAAACACCTCCAGGCAGGAGGCTTCCACCACCTCCCTGGGCAACCTGTGCCAGGCTCTCACCACCCTCATGGGGAACAACTTCTTCCTCACAGCCAATCTCAATCTCCCCATTTCTAGTTTAGCTCCATCCCCCCCAGTCCTATCCCTCCCTGACACCCTCAAAAGTCCCTCCCCAGCTTTCTTGGAGCCCCCTGCAGATCCTGGAAGGCCACAATGAGGTCTCCTGGGAGCCTTCTCTTCTCCAGACTGAACAGCCCCAACTCCCTCAGTCTGGCCTCAGAGCAGAGCAGCTCCAGCCCTCTGCTCATCCTCATGGCCCTTCTCTGGACACCTTCCAGCCCCTCCAGATCCTTCCTGGCACAGAGGCTCCAGAACTGGCCCCAGAGCTCCAGCTGTGGTCTCAGCAGAGTGGAGCAGAGGGGCAGAATCCCCTCCCTGGCCCTGCTGGCTCTGCTTTGGTTCATATCAAAGTGTGCTGAGGGTCCCAGTGCTAGGCTCTGTGCTTTGTAAAACACAATTGAGGGGAAGTCTTTGTTCTGCCAGCAGGATGGCAAAACAAAATCAATGCTGCTCCTTCAGGCTGTTGCCTCTAGACACCTTCTTCTAATCAGCCACAAGCTACTGCCCACTGTGGACCTTCCTTTAAGCCTGAACAGAGCCTCACAGATTCAGAGCATGGTTTGGGTTGGAAGGGATCTTAAAGATCATCCAGTTCCAACCCCCCTGCCATGGGCAGGGACACCTTCCACTAGTCCAGGTTGCTCAAGGCCTCATCCAACCTGGACAGGGGAGGGGCCATGCATGCCTTAGGGCTTGGTGCAATCATAGGTGGCTGGGAAAGACTCTCGTTTAGAATCACAGAGTTACGCACTGGTTTGGGTGGGAAAGGACCTTTAAAATTCATCCATCCCAACCTCTCAGCAGTCAGCAGGGACAGCTGCAACGGGAGCAGGCTGCTCAGAGCCCCAAACAGCCTGACCTGCAATGGTTCCAGGGATGGGGCAGCTCCCATCTCTCTGGGTAGCTTGGGACAGGCTCTCACCACCCTCAGTGTCAAACCTTTCTCCCTTCCTTCCAGTCTGAATCTCCCCCTTGAGTTCAAACCATCCCTCCTTGTCCTGTCACAAAAGGCCCTGCTCAAAGGTCTGTCCCCAGCTTTCTGCTCAGCCTCTTGAAGCACTGCAAGGCCACCAGAAGCTGTCCCTGAAGCCTTCTTTTCTCCAGGCTGAACAACCCCAACTCTCCCAGCCTGGCCACACAGAAGAGGGTTTTCAATCTTCCTATCATATCTGTGGCCTTCTCTGGCCCCACTCCAAGAGGACCTCTTCTGTGCTGAGCACTCCAGAGCTGGCCCCAGCACTGCAGGTGGGGGCTCAGCAGAGCAGAGGGGCAGAATCCCCTCCCTCCACCTGCTGCCCACATTACAGAGCATCAGCCCAAGAGCTGCTTGGCTTTCTGGGCTGAGAGCACACTGCTGGCTCAGGCTGTGCTTCTCACCACACAGTACCCCCAAGCTCTTCTTCTCAGCACCACTCCCTTCACCCCCAGCCTGTGCTGATACCTGGGGGTGCCTTGACCCATGTGCAGACCCTTGCATTTGGCCTTTCCTCTGAGCCAGAAGGTTGCAAGCACGAGTTGCTGCCTCAGAAGACAGAATCATAGAATCAACCAGGTTGGAAAAGCTCCCTCAGCCTCTCCTCACAGGGCTGTGCTCCAGACCCCTCCCCAGCTTTCCTGCCCTTCTCTGGATACATCCAAGTCTCTCAATGTCCTTCTTAAACTGAGGAGCCCAGAACTGGACACAGGACTCAAGGTGTGGCCTCAGCAGTGCTGAGCACAGGGCAGAATGACTTCCCTGCTCCTGCTGGCCACACTCTTCCTGATGCAGGCCAGGATGCCCTTGGCCTTCTTTGCCCCCTGGGCACACTGCTGGCTCCTGTTCAGCTGCTGTCAACCACTACCCCCAGGTCCCTCTCTGCCTGGCTGCTCTCAGCCACTCTGACCCCAGCCTGTAGCACTGCCTGGGGTTGTTGTGGCCAAAGTGCAGCCCCCAGCACTTGGACTTGTTCAATGCCATCCTGTTGGACTCTGCCCACCTGTCCAGCCTGGCAAGGTCCCTCTGCAGAGCTCTCCTACCCTCTAACAGATCCACTCCTGCCCCCAGCTTGGGAGATTTACCAATGGTGGCCTCCATCCCCTGGTACCAGGCTGCAAGCAGAGCTTTCCTGCCAGACTCTGCCAGAAACTCTTGGCTTTCCTTTTCTTGTTTTCATACATATATTTTTTGTTACTTACTAAGCAGAGGCTTCCAAGAACTGAAGGAGGAAATGCCTCCCACTCATGACAAATAAAACTGAAGCTGACTCTCCAAGGCTGGCAGCTCAGGTCAAAAAAAATCCCACCCCACCCTCCAAGCAAAACCTTGGAGAAGCTCGCTGTGGGGAAGGCATCCATCCAACCCCCTCCTCCCTCTGCTGCCTCCTCTCCTTTACTCCTCCACCACCTCTCACCACCTCACACACTCCCCCTGCTCAGCCAGAGAGCTCTCCAAGGTGTGTTCACACCAAGCCTGCAGGAGTTAAAGGAGGAAAACCGTTCATTGAAAGGGGTGAGGCTGTTGTAAGCTGCTTCCTCCCTGACTCCTCAGCTGGCCCTGGAGCCATCGTGGGTGTCAGCAGAGCTCTCCCTGCAACCCTGCAACCTGGAGGAGGATTCTGCAGAGCAGAGGCAGCACCTCTGGCCACAAGAGGAACCCAAGGTCTGCCCTCTGCTGAGCGCAGGAGATGCCAATCCAAAACACTGAACCCAGATATTTGTGTCTCCTTCCTCCTCCTCCTCTTCCTCCTCACTGTGCATGTGAGTAGTTGACTTTAATTAAGCTCACCCAGCTTCCAAACCATGAAAGCTAACTGTCTCTGGGCTCCAATGACAGCATGGGGAGGGAAACTGCTGCAGCATAGCCTAGAAATATTGCTTCACAAATGGATGATTCTTACTGCTTCCCTTTTCCCCAGGTCAGGCTCTCCAGCTCCTTCCCTGCTTGGTCTTTTGCTTCCCCTTCACTAAGGCATCACCAGCAGCAGCTGAATGGTACCCAGGAGAGGGCTGGAGTCAAAGTTTCAGAGGAAGCTGGGCTGCAGACAGCATCAATATTGCATTAGCCCATTTCAGTAAAAGGTCTTCCCAGCTGCTGGAACTGAGTCACAGCACCAGGAATCTGGAAAGCACCAAGCTGTGCCAGTGCTGAGGCTTTGCAGACAAACCTTTTTTAACCCATTTAAACCCACCCCAAAGTAACCCAAAGCAACAGAAGCCCTGGGCCTTGCTTGGTTCACCCAGCCTGGCACAGACCCACACCTTGGGGCTGACAGAACAGAACTCTTCTGAATGGGTCTCCCCTCTTGCCTCTTACACACCTCTGCCAGAGGCAGATATACCTAAGTCACCCAGGAGCTGCTCCAGGCAGCCCAGTGTGCTGTTATTGGATGTATTGGATGGGGTTGTTGGTGTCCAGAGAAGAGCAATGGGGCTGGGGAGGGGTCTGGAGCACAGCCCTGGGAGGAGAGGCTGAGGGAGCTGGGGTTGCTTAGCCTGCAGAAGAGGAGGCTCAGGGGAGACCTTCTTGCTCTCTCCAACTGCCTGAAGGGAGGTTATAGGCAGGTGGGGGTTGATCTCTTCTCCCAGGCAGGCAAGCAGCACCAGAACAAGAGGACACAGTCTCAAGCTGTGCCAGGGGAGCTTTAGGCTGGAGGTTAGGAAGAAATTCTTCCCAGCAAGAGAGATTGGCCACTGGAATGTGCTGCCCAGGGAGGTGGTGGAGTCCCCATCCCTGGAGGTGTTTAAGAAGAGCCTGGATCTTTGAGCCATGGTTTAGTTGTCAGGAGGTGCTAGGTATTGGGTGAGAGGTTGGACTTGATGATCTCTGAGGTCTTTTCCAACCTGGTTAATTCTATTCTTCTCTTCTTCCCCTCCCCTCCCCTCCCCTCCCCTCCCCTCCCCTCCCCTCCCCTCCCCTCCCCTCCCCTCCCCTTCCCTTCCCTTCCCTTCCCTTCCCTTCCCTTCCCTTCCCTTCCCTTCCCTTCCCTTCCCTTCCCTTCCCTTCCCTTCCCTTCCCTTCCCTTCCCTTCCCTTCCCTTCCCTTCCCTTCCCTTCCCCTTCCGCTTCCATTCCATTCCATAAATAAATACAATCATAAGTTCACAGGATGGTCTGGGTTGGAAAAGACCTTTGAGATGAAGCCCAGCTTGATCAACCCAACACCACCATGGCCATTAAACCATATCCCAAAGTGCTATATCCACACATTTCCTGAACACCTCCAGGGGTGGTCACTCCACCACCTCCCTGGGTAGCCTGTTCCAATGCCTGGCCACTCTTGCAGGAAACAAACTGTGCCTCATGTCCAATCTAAACTCCCCCTGGCACCATTTCAGGCCATTTCTTATCATTCTATCACCTGATACTAAGGAGAAGCATCCAACTCCCACCCAGCTCCAATCTCCTTTCAGGGAGTAGCAGAGAGCCAGGAGGTCTCCCCTCAGCCTCCTAAGGCTGAACAACCACAGTTCTCTTAGCTGCCCCTCCCCAGCCCTGTTCTCCAGACCCTTCACCAGCTTTGCTGCCCTTCTCTGGACCTGCCTCAACCCCTCAATGTCCTCCTTGGCATGAGGGGTCCAAATCTGAACTCAGTGCTCAAGCTGTGGCCTCAGCAGTGCCCAGTACAGGAGCATCATGCCTGCCCTGGTCCTGCTGGCCACATCATTGCTGATCCAGGCAAGGCTAAGTGCTTGGCTCCTGCTCATCTTTCCTTCCACTATTTATTCTCCACCCCACTTTTATCAACCTTCTCCTATAAATCTCCCTGGGCTGCTGCTGGCTGGGGTTATAAAAATTTTTGCTGCTGGTTCTGCCACTTCATCCCTCACTTTTACAAGCTGTCATTGCTCCTGTGAAAGGCTCTGCTCTGGTGCAGCTCTGCTGTCAGTGGGTCTTGCTGGAGTCATGCTGGGACCTCCAAGTAAAGAGAAAGGCACTTGCCAGGCAGTCTGAAACTGCAGCTCATATGAATGACACAAGTACATGAGGAGAGGCTGAGGGAGCTGGGGTTGCTTAGCCTGGAGAAGAGGAGGCTCAGGGGAGACCTTCTTGCTCTCTCCAACTCCCTGCAGGGAGGTTGTAGACAGCTGGAGGTTGGTCTCTTCTCCCAGGCAGGCAAGCAGCACCAGAACAAGAGGACACAGTCTCAAGCTGTGCCAGGGGATGTTGAGGCTGGAGGTGAGGAGAAAGTTCTTCCCAGCAAGAGGAATTCGCCACTGGAATGTGCTGCCCAGGGAGGTGGTGGAGTCCCCATCCCTGGAGGTGTTCACAAATGGCTTGGATGTGGCACTTGGAGCCATGGTTTAGTTGTCAGGAGGTGTTAGGCATTGGGTGACAGGTTGGACTTGATGATCTCTGAGGTCTTTTCCAACCTTATTGATTCTATGATTCTATGAACATGGCACAAATGATTTGGCACAAGGCTCATTGTGAAGTATTGTCTCTGTCCGGAGAGTCTTGGGGCACTAAGAGCTGGATCCAGGTCCCTCCTGCAGCCCAGCTCTGGATAGGATGGAGTTAATGGAGTTCCAGAGCAGGGGTACATGTAGAAAGCTCCTTTATGACAGAGTCAACACCATGTGGCACACACAATATGCATCAGGAGGTGGCAGCTACCCTGGGAAGGGTTTGAGGTGCTGGAGTGTGTCCAAAGGAGAGTTACAAAGCTGGTGAAGGGCCTTCAGCATGGCTATTACGAGGAAGAGCCTTGGCCGTGGTGCTTGCTCAGCCTTCTCCTGAAGGCGCTGTCCATGGTCCCGAAGGCGCTGTCCATAGACCTGAAGGCACGGTCCATGGTCCCAATCGCACTGTCCATGGCCCTGAAGGCACTGTCAATGGTCCCGAAGGCGCTGTCCATAGTCCTGAAGGCACTGTCCATTGTCCCACTCGCACTGTCCATGGCCCTGAAGGCACTGTCCACGGTCCCGAAGGCACTGTCCACGGTCCCGAAGCACTGTCCATGGTCCTGCTGCCCTTGCTGGGCACCTGTCCTGGCTGCTCCTCCCCACAGGTGCCACCCCTGCCTTCCTGCCCCTAGCTTAGAGGACGAGCTGTGGCAGTGCCCTTGGTGTAGCCAGGAGCAAGGCCAAGACAGAGGCCCTCTGCAGCCCAGCCCAGGCAGTGCCTCTGCCCGTCACATTCTCACTGCTGGCAGCAGGGAGTGACAAACTAAACCCAGCCTCGGCTTAGCTTTCAGATCTGGTGCTCAAGAAACAGCAGCCAGGTGGGACCTGCCTCAGCTCAGGCTGTTCACAACCATGGTTGGACCATCCCAGCAGAGGGATGATGAAGGTTCATTCTGAGTGACCTGGGCAGCAGCAGAGGGATGATGAAGGTTCACTCTGAGTGACCTGGGCAGCAGCAGTGGGGTGATGAAGGTTCACTCTGAGTGACCTGGGCAGCAGCAGAGGGATGATGAAGGTTCAGTCTGAGTGACCTGGGCAGCAGAGGGATGATGAAGGTTCACTCTGAGTGACCTGGGCAGCAGCAGAGGGATAATGAAGGTTCAGTCTGAGTGATCTGGGCAGCAGAGGGATGATGAAGGTTCACTCTGAGTGACCTAGGCAGCAGAGGGATGATGAAGGTTCACTCTGAGTGACCTGGGCAGCAGAGGGATGATGAAGGTTCACTCTGAGTGACCTAGGCAGCAGAGGGATGATGAAGGTTCACTCTGAGTGACCTGGGCAGCAGCAGTGGGGTGATGAAGGTTCGCTCTGAGTGACCTGGGCAGCAGAGGGATGATGAAGGTTCACTCTGAGTGACCTGGGCAGCAGCAGTGGGGTGATGAAGGTTCACTCTGAGTGACCTGGGCAGCAGCAGAGGGATGATGAAGGTTCACTCTGAGTGACCTGGGCAGCAGAGGGATGATGAAGGTTCACTCTGAGTGACCTGGGCAGCAGCAGAGGGATGATGAAGGTTCACTCTGAGTGACCTGGGCAGCAGAGGGATGATGAAGGTTCACTCTGAGTGACCTGGGCAGCAGTGCACTGTGGGGCTCTGCAAGTCCAGGTGGCAAAATTCTGGAGCAAAATCTTGACCTTAAATGCAGAAATTCAATTAATTGCACTCTTAATTATTACATTTCCCCCCCAGATCTTCTGATGTTGATTTAAAGCCTCAAGCAGAGCTTGGTCAGTGCTGTATCAGCCACTGCACAGCTCAGTGCTTATCTTGGGGCATTCACATGCTGAAGCCATACTTTGTGCCTTGGTTTAGTTATTATTTCTTGTTTGTAACTGCAGAGCTGTCATCCTAATTTATAAACCCCTCTATTTCCACTGTGTCTGGTGCTGCCCAGCCTCCATGGCCCCCCAGTGCTGGCAGTGGACATGGCTGCTGCAGCTCTGTGATGATTTATTCAGGCCCCATGTGATGAGACAAAGCAGACAGCTGCTCTGAGGACGCTGTGGCTAACACTCCAGAAGGCTCCAGCCCTCGCTTTCTCTTCCCTCATTATGCAGCAGCAGGAGCCTGAAGGGCCTCCAGCATTCCTTTCCCTGGTTCCCACACTTTGAGGCAACCCAAAGCTGATGGTTGTGTTTCCTGTGATGACACCAAAACGTGGATCCCACCCCTGACAGCAGCTTTGCTGCAGCTGCTGCCATGCTGCTGGGCTTCCTACGAGCAAGCCTGGCTCATGGGCCTGCAAGAGAGGCAGTCCTGGGCTGCAGCAAGAGAAGCAGGGCCAGCAGGGCCAGGGAGGGGATTCTGCCCCTCTGCCCCTCTCTGCTGAGACCACAGCTGGAGCTCTGGGGCCAGTTCTGGAGCCTCTGTGCCAGGAAGGATCTGGAGGGGCTGGAAGGTGTCCAGAGAAGGGCCAGGAGGAGGAGCAGAGGGCTGGAGCTGCTCTGCTGTGAGCACAGACTGAGGGAGTTGGGGTTGTTCAGTCTGGAGAGGAGAAAGCTCCCAGGAGACCTCATTGTGGCCTTCCAGGATCTGCAGGGGGCTCCAAGAAAGCTGGGGAGAGACTTTTGAGGGTGTCAGGGAGGGATAGGACTGGGGGGGATGGAGCAAAACTTGAAATGGGTAGGTTGAGATTGGCTGTGAGGAAGAAGTTGTTCCCCATGAGGGTGGTGAGAGCCTGGCACAGGTTGCCCAGGGAGGTGGTGGAAGCCTCCTGCCTGGAGGTGTTTGCAGCCAGGCTGGATGTCGCTGAGAGCAACCTGCTGTGGTGTGAGGTGTCCCTGGCCATGGCAGGGGGTTGGAGCTGGCTGAGCCTTGAGGTCCCTTCCAGCCCTGACAATTCAATGATTCTATGTTTTATTGGAAGCAAATGTGTGGAAGGTCTGGAGAATAGATCTGGTGAGGAGCAGCTGAGGGAACTGGGGTTGGTCAGCCTGGAGAAGGGGAGGCTGAGAGGAAACCTTCTGGCTCAGGGAGTTCCCTGAAAGGAGCTTGGGGTCTCTTCTCCCCAATAACAAGTGATAGGATGTGAGGAAATGGCCTCAAGTTGCCCCAGGGGAGGTTTAGGTTGGACACAAAGAACAATTTCTTCCCAAAAGGGTTGTCAAGGGCTGGCACAGGCTGCTCAGGGCAGTGATGGAGTCCCCATCCCTGGAGGGGTTTCAAAGCTATGTAGGGGTGATGCTGAAGGACATGGTTTAGTGGTAACCTGGCAGTCCTGAGGTAATGCTTGGACTCAATAGTGTAAAGGTCTTTCACAACCAAAATGATTCTGGGACTCTATGATATCATCAGTGGCACTTCTTGAGTCTACAGCCTGAACTTAGGCTGGATGTTAGGAAGAAGTTCTTCCCAGCAAGAGAGATTGGCCATTGGGATGTGCTGCCCAGGGAGGTGGTGGAGTCACCAGCCCTGGAGGTGTTTAGGAAGAGCCTGGCTGAGGCACTTGGTGCCATGGCTGAGTTGATTAGATGGTGTTGGGTGAGATGTTGGACTGGATGATCTCTGAGGTCTTTTCCAACCTGGTTTATTCTATTCTATTCTATTCTATTCTATTCTATTCTATTCTATTCTATTCTATTCTATTCTATTCTATTCTATTCTATTCTATTCTATTCTATTCTATTCTATTCTATTCTATTCCACTCCATTCCATTCCATTCCATTCTATCCTATCCTATCTTATCCTATCCTATCCTATCCTATCCTATCCTATCCTATCCTATCCTATCCTATCCTATCCTATCCTATCCTATCCTATCTTGCCCTCCTAGAGTCTTGATACCACTGGCAGGAGAGGAGAGTGACTGGGATGTTTGGGAGCCTTAGAGCTAGACACACAGACTGGCCAATGCAGTATGGGCAGAGAGAGGGGAAGTGTCCCTGGCTGGCTGTTGCACACACACATGCACACAGGACTGGAAAGGCAGAGGGAGCTGGGTTTTTTCAGCCTTGAGAAGAAAAGGCTCAAGGGAGACCTTATCACCATGGACATAAAGTCTGGCTACCAGGAGGATGCAGACTCCCTTTCACAAGGAGTCCTATGGAGAAGACAAAGGGTGATGGGGACAAGCTACTGCTGGGGAGGTTCCCATTGCATTCCAGAAGAAAATGCTTCCCCATGAGAACAGATGGATACAGGAATCATCTCCTAAAGGAAATGCTGGATACACCTCTCCTGGGCAGTTTGAAGACTCAGCTTGCCAGGGTGCTGAGCCAGCTCATTTCAACTGCACCATCACCTAGAAAGGCTGAGCCAGATGGTCCTTGGGGTCCCTTCCCACCTGCCACTCTGGCACCCTGTGATGCTGTGAATTCCTCAAACCACCTGCACTTGGAGATCTGAACCTCTTTACCACCCCCAGGAGATTCAGTCAGGCAAGGTGGCAGGATAGGTGACGTGCAGGCTGTGACTGATGTTAAACCCACTGTCAGCTAATTAGATTCTGTGATGTGTCCACCCACATAACCTGCACACACAGGAGCAGAGCATCACACAGAATCACTCAGAAGATAGAATAATAGAATCATCTAGGTTGGAAAAGACCTCAGAGATCATCAAGTCCAACCTAACACCTCCTGACAACACAACCATGGCTCCAAGTGCCACATCCAAGCCTTTTCTGAGCACCTCTAGGGACAGGGACTCCATCACCTCCCTGGGCAGCACATCCCAAAGGCCAACTTTCTTCTCACCGCCAGTCTAAACCTCCCCTGGCACAGCTTGAGACTGTGTCCTCTTGTTCTGGTGCTGCTTGCCTGGCAGAAGAGACCAACCCCCACCTGGCTACAACCTCCCTTCAGGGAGTTGGAGAGAGCAAGAAGGTCTCCCCTGAGCCTCCTCTTCTCCAGGCTAAGCAACCCCAGCTCCCTCAGCCTCTCCTCCCAGGGCTGTGCTCCAGACACCTCCCCAGCCTTGTTGCCCTTCTCTGGACACCTTCCAGCATCTCAATGTTCTCGAGTTGAGGAGGCCAGAACTGGACACAGGACTCAAGTTGTGGCCTAAGCAGTGCTGAGCACAGGGCAGGATGACTTCCCTGCTCCTGCTGGCCACACTGTTCCTGCTGCAGGCCAGAATGCTCTGTAGATCACATAGATGAGCTCCAGAGGTGCCTTCTCACCCCCTGTTGTTCTCTGGGCACGTTCAGGGTGGCATGAGGGGACAGCTGGAGCTGCTCTGCTGAGCATCACTGAGGCCTCTCCTCCCCCCGAGGAGCTGGGAAGTCGCGAGCGCCTGGAGTGCAGGGTTTCACAGCACAGCCTTAGCAGCGATGCTGCTCTAAGGGATGAAGTGGGAAACTTCACAGCCCCCAGTGGGCCTCACATTCACACCCCCACACGTGCCATCAGCTGCTGCTAATGTACTCTCAGCACCAACACAAGACATGGGAGATGCCTCCTGGGCTGCAGGACCTGCCAGCGCTTCCCCTCGTGGCCCTGCCGCTCGCTTGCCTTGGGCGTTCTCACCTCACTGCTGCTGAGGGAGAGCTTGGTAACCACAGACTGCACAAGCTGAGAGTGTCTAGATAGCAGCCCATGTAGGAGCCAACCAGTGAGGAGGGGGTTGGTCTCTTCTCTCCTAGTGTCAGGTGATAGAAAGAGAGGAAATAGCCTGAAAGGGTGCCAGGGGAGGCTTAGGTTGGACATGAGGAACAATTTGTTCCCTGCAAGAGTGGCCAGGCACTGGAACAGGCTGCCCAGGGAGGTGGTGGAGTCACCACCCCTGGAGGTGTTCAAGAAAAGAGTAGATTTGCAGAATCACAGAATTAGCCAGGTTGGAAAAGACCTCAGAGATCATTGAGTTCAACCTCTCACCCCACACCCTTCTCATAGTCAATGGATTCATCTGGGTGGGGTTTGCTTTGCTCTGGAGAACACCTTGAATATAGAACAGAGAACATAGAATTAACCAGGTTGGAAAAGACCTCAGAGATCATTAAGTCTAACCTCTCACCCAGCACCATCTAATCAACTCAACCACGGCACTAAGTGCCTCAGCCAGGCTCTTCCTAAACACCTCCAGGGATGGGGACTCCACCACCTCCCTGGGCAGCACATTCCAGTGGCCAATCTCTCTGGCTGGGGAGAATTCCTTCCTAACATCCAGCCTAAACCTCCCCTGGTGCAGCTTGAGACTGTGTCCTCTTGTTCTAGATGTGGCACTTCAGGCTGTGGTTTAGTGGTCATGTAGGTGATGGGTAGAACATTGGGCTGGTTGATCTTAGAGGTCTTTTCCAACACAAACAGGTCTATGATGCTACACTGGCCATGGTGTCCACCCCTGCAGTGGCCCCAGGAGCCTGTTCAGCCCAGGGTGTCCTGAGAAAAGAAAGATTGATGAGGAAAAGCCAGGAACTGCCAAGCTGTTCTGGAAATTATTAGAGGGCTGGGACAGATTGTGGAGGGAGAAGGCATTTTCTGAAGAGCTTTCAAGCTCAAAGGCTGAGGTCAGAGTGGTTGGAGAGCAGCCAGGCAGAAAGGGACCTAGGGGTAGTGGTTGACAACAGCTGAACAGGAGCTAGCAGTGTGCCCAGGGGGCCAAGAAGGCCATGGGCATCCTGGCCTGCAGCAGGAACAGTGTGGCCAGCAGGAGCAGGGAAGTCATTCTGCCCTGTGCTCAGCACTGCTTAGGCCACACCTGGAGTCCTGTGTCCAGTTCTGGGCTCCTCAGTTCAGGAAAGATGTTGAGCTGCTGGAAGGTGTCCAGAGAAGGGCAAGAAAGCTGGGGAGGGGTCTGGAGCACAGCCCTGGGAGGAGAGGCTGAGGGAGCTGGGGATGCTTAGCCTGGAGAAGAGGAGGCTCAGGGGAGACCTTCTTGCTCTATAAAACTCCCTGAAGGGAGGTTGTCTCCAGGTGGGGGTTGGTCTCTTCTGCCAGGCAGGCAAGCAGCACCAGAACAAGAGGACACAGTCTCAAGCTGTGCCAGGGGAGGTTTAGGCTGGAGGTGAGGAAGAAATCCTTCCCAGCAAGAGAGATTGGCCATTGGGATGTGCTGCCCAGGGAGGTGGTGGAGTCCCTGATCCTTGAGGTGTTTAGGAAGAGCCTGGCTGAGGCACTTGGTGCCATGGTTGAGTTGCTTAGATGATGTTAGGTGAGAGGTTGGACTTAGTGATCTCTGAGGTCATTTCCAACCTGGTTTATTCTATGTTCGCTCTTCTGTATTCAAAATGTTCTCCAGAGCAAAGCAAACCCCTCCCAGATGAATCCATTGAGTATGAGAAGGGTGTGGGGTGAGAGATTGGACTCAATGATCTCTGAGGTCTTTTCCAACCTGGTTAATTCCATTCCATTCCATTCCATTCCATTCCATTCCATTCCATTCCATTCCATTCCATTCCATTCCATTCCATTCCATTCCATTCCATTCCATTCCATTCTCCTTCTCTGCAATGCTCATCTTCAAACACCCTGGATGGGGAAGGACTAATGGCCCAGGAGCTGGAGAATTGGCCCTTCCCAGAGCCCAGCTTTTGAAGGCAGGCTTCAAGTGGCCCTGTTTTCTACAAAGGAATGTAATTTTGCTTTTGTCATCATTTCAAGAAACCCTTTGGTTTTTGCCCCTTTTTTCTCCACAAGAGTTTCTTTTCCCAAAGTCAAAGAGCTGAAATCTTGCAAAAGAAAGAGGAAGGGGAGAAAACAAAGAAGAGGCCCTTGCATCTTCTGGCAAAACCCCCAACCATCAACACAGGATCTGAATTTGCTGGCAGAGGCAGAACTTGTTTGAAAGAAGAAGAAAGGAGGAGAAGCTGGCCATGCTTCAATTAAAAAAGGGAAGAAATCCAAACAAACAACAAAAGACACAAAAAAAAAAACCCTCCAAACATTATTAACTCACAAAGGAAGAGAGAAAAGAGAGTTTGGTCTTCAAGGGAAGGATGGGGCTGGCAGATGGGAGCAGAGGGCTGCATGGTGAGGGAGGTGATTCTGGCCCTCTGCTCCACTCTGCTGAGACCACAGCTGGAGCTCTGGGGCCAGTTCTGGAGCCTCTGTGCCAGGAAGGATCTGGAGGTGCTGGAAGGTGTCCAGAGAAGGGTCATGAGGAGGAGCAGAGGGCTGGAGCTGCTCTGCTTGGAGGACAGACTGAGGGAGTTGGGGTTGTGCAGTCTGGAGAGGAGAAGGATCCCAGAAGACCTCATTGTGGCCTTCCAGTGTCTGAAGGGGGCTCCAAGAAAGCTGAGGAGGGAATTTTGAGGGTGTCAGGGAGTGATAGGACTGGGGGGGATGGAGCAAAACTAGAAATGGGGAGATTGAGATTGGCTGTGAGGAAGAAGTTGTTCCCCAGGAGGGTGGTGAGAGCCTGGCACAGGTTGCCCAGGGAGGTGGTGGAAGCCTCCTGCCTGGAGGTGTTTGCAGCCAGGCTGGATGTGGCTGTGAGCAACATGCTGTAGTGTGAGGTGTCCCTGGCCATGGCAGGGGGGTTGGAACTGGCTGAGCCTTGAGCTCCCTTCCAGCCCTGACAATTCAACGATTCTAGGACTCTATCCGCTGGGCGGTGTGCAGCTACAGCAGCAGTCCCAGGCTCCATTAGAAAGTCAAGGACATCTACAGGTGCTGACAGGCAACAACTTGAAATGCTGAAGTCCCTGAGAAGTGGCAAAGCTGCCCTAGATTTGGCTCCCCTCTCGAGGAGGATGTGCGGTGCCCGCTGTGAGCACCGCGGGGGCCGAACGAAACTAATAAGTCTTCTCCTCAGGCAAGTACAGCAGCAAGGCATGGCAAGCTGTGAGCCCAGGTGTGAGGCTGCTCTTGGCTTTGGAGGAGAATTCAGCTTCCTGAAGCCTTGGAGTGTTTGGTGATGCAGAGAGATGGCTCTGCCTGCCTGCTGGACACTGCTCCTTCAGAGCCACCTCTGCCCCTCTTGTGTGCTTGAAACTTGAGCTCCACCTGTGGGACCTGAGTGCAGCTGAGGGGTCTGGCACTGAGCAGCCACCACTAATGTTACCTGGAATGGCTTCAGCTGGATGGCACCTGAAAGATCATCTAGTTCCAAACCCCCCTAGACCAGGTTGCTCAAGGCCTTTAAGACCCAGCCTGCTCTTAAACCATTTTCAGGCATGAAGTGTCCACAGCCTCCCTGGGCAACCTGCCCCAGGGGCTCACCACCCTCACTGTAGAGAAGTTCTTCCTGATGTCCACTCCAAATCTACCCTGGTCTGGTTTCAAATTTCCACTTCTGGACTTTGTCTTCACCCTGCTGGAGAGCAGCCCTGTGGAGAGGCACCTGGCAGTGCTGGTGCATCACAAGTTATCCATGGGACAGCAATGTGCCCTGGGGGCCAAGAAGGCCAAGGGGATCCTGGGGGGTATTGAGAAGAGTGTGTCCAGCAGAGCCAGGGAGGTTTTCCTCCCCCTCTACTCTGCCCTGCTGAGACCTCATCTTGAGTCCTGTGTTCAGTTCTGGGCTCCCCAGATGATCTCCAGAGGTCATTTCTCACCCCCTATAGTTCTGGGATTCTGGGATCCAATGACAGCCTGTCACACACAGGCAATAATCTTCCTCTTCTTTCTCTCTTGTAGCTGCTTTTTCCCAATGCCAACTCCACTTCCCTCTCCAAGAAGGCCAAGGGCATCCTGGCCTGCAGCAGGAACACTGTGGCCAGCAGGAGCAGGGAAGTCATCCTGCCCTGTGCTCAGCACTGCTTAGGCCACACCTGGAGTCCTGTGTCCAGTTCTGGGCTCCTCAGGTTAGGAAAGAGGTTGAGCTGCTGGAAGGTGTCCAGAGAAGGGCAAGAAAGCTGGGGAGGGGTCTGGAGCACAGCCCTGTGAGGAGAGGCTGAGGGAGCTGGGGTTGCTTAGCCTGGAGAAGAGGAGGCTCAGGGGAGACCTTGTTGCCATCTACAACTCCCTGAAGGGAGGTTGTAGCCAGGTGGGGGTTGGTCTCTTCTGCCAGGCAAGCAGCAGCAGAACAAGAGGACACAGTCTCAAGCTGTGCCAAGGGAGGTTTAGGCTGGAGATGAGGAGAAAGTTCTTCCCAGCAAGAGGAATTGGCCATTGGGATGTGCTGCCCAGGGAGGTGGTGGAGTCCCCATCCCTGGAGGTGTTCAAGAAAGGCTTGGATGTGGCCCTTGGAGCCATGGTTTAGTTGTCAGGAGGTGTTAGGTATTAGGTCATAGGTTGGACTTGATCTCTGAGATCTTTTCCAACCTGGCTGGGTGTATGCCTCTGTGATTGCACTCACACAGGCATTTCCTCAATCACCTTCGTGGAGGCAGCATCTCCAAGCCTTCCATTAAAGGCTGGGGGCAGGGGGGGCAGCCTCGGGGATAATTGGTGTGATCTCAAGAAGCTGCCACCTTTATACATGGAGAACTGGAAAGCAAATGAACCTCATTAAAACCACAACAAAGGGAAAATGAAACAGAAGGCAAACAACCAAAACACAACCCTCCTCCACCCCCCCTCAATTGCTGTTGCCACGAAGCAATTAAGGAAGCTCTCCTCTCCTGCAGGGTGGGCAGAAAGCAAGAGCTATCTCCTGTCACTTAATAAGCAATGGCTTTAGAATTAGCACAAAGATTTAGCAGCTTCCTCCTCTGTGTGTTGCTAAGCAGTCTGCTGAATTTGCCTTGGAACCAAAAAAGAGCAAACAGTTCAAAAGGATCACATCTACCAAGGGGGGGTTGGGTTTTCCCCCCTCTGCCTCCAGCTGAAGGACTCTCCTGTAGCAGAGAGCAGCCCAGGGTTTTCTGTTCCTCCCCCTATGTGTGTATACACCAAGGGCTTAGAAGAATAGGATCCTTTGGGCTGGAAAAGACTCCTAAGGTCACTGAGTCCAAGCATCAGCCCAACACCACCATGGCCATCAAACCATGGCCCCAAGAGCCATGGCCACACTGTTCTTGATCACCTCCAGGGACAGTGACTCCAACACTTCCCTGGGCAGCCTGCTCCAATGCCTGACCACTCCTGCAGGAAAGAAATTGTTCCTCATGTCCAACCTAAACCTCCCCTGGCACAATTTCAGGGCATTTCCTTTCATTCTAACTCCATAGGGCACGAGCCCTGTGAGGAGAGGCTGAGGGAGCTGGGGTTGCTTAGCCTGGAGAAGAGGAGGCTCAGGGGAGACCTTCTTGCTCTCTCCAACTCCCTGAAGGGAGGTTGTAGACAGGTGGGGGTTGGTCTCTTCTCCCAGGCAAGCAGCAGCAGAACAAGAGGACACAGTCTCAAGCTGTGCCAGGGGAGGTTCAGGCTGGAGGTGAGGAAGAAATTCTTCCCAGCAAGAGAGATTGGCCATTGGGATGTGCTGGCCAGGGAGGTGGTGGAGTCCCCATCCCTGGAGGTGTTTGGGCAGAGCCTGGCTGAGGCACTTGGTGCCATGGTTGAGTTGATTAGATGGTGCTGGGTGAGAGGTTGGACTTGATGATCTCTGAGGTCTTTCCCAGCCTGGTGAATTCTGTATTCTGCAATGGCCATAGTGGTGCTGGGCTGATGGTTGGACTCGATCTTAAAAGCCTTCTCCAACCACAACAATTCTGTGGTTCCAACATGTGAGATCTTGCTGAGGGGACAGTGCAGAGTGCAGCCTGCCAGCACAGAGCGTGGTGCCTGGTCCCTGCTCATCACTGCACTCCTGCAAACCTGGTCTGAGCAGAAAACAACTTTGCTTGTCTCTGAATGTCAAGAAAAACCTCCCCCAGGAAAGGGTGCTGGGCTGTGGCACACCGAGACACGCAGCCTGGGCTGCCAAGCCTTTGGAAGGGGGCCAGGCCTGCAGGGTCCCTCCTGAGCCTACTTAATTGCATGAAATAAGATGAGAAGACAGGCTAATGAGGAGCCCATCTGCCAGCCAGCTCAGAGCAGGGCTGCCTTCCCAGCAAAGGCTGCTCTGGTGCCTGCACTCTTTTCATACCTCCTCAGACGGGCAAGGAGGTTCCAGGCGCACAGCGCTGTCATCCTTGCCTTGATTTCCCCCCTCAGCTCTCCTGCTTTGCCCCTGGGCAGCAGGGGAGGTGGAAGAAATTGGCTGAAGGATTCTGCTTCAGCCTCAACTTCTTGAAGAGAGCATCAGCTAATAAAGGCTGCAGCCCAGCCTGCTCAGCAGCACATGAGATGACGTGATCCAGTGAGTCATGGCACCAGGCTGGCTCCGAGGGTGGTGCAGCAGGTCTTCTGATGGCACTTTTGAACTCCCTGGAAGGAAAACAGGGCAGAAAGGGGAAAGAAGAGCAACCTCAGAACAACCCTAAGGGTGTTTATATGGGAAAGGGTATAGAACATTGATGATGGAGTGCTTTGGGTGGGAAAGGACCTTTGAAGACCATCCAGTCCAACCCCCTGCAGTCAGCAGGGACAGCTGCAACTAGAACAGGTTGCTCAGAGCCCCAAGCAACCTGACCTGCAGTGGTGCCAGGGATAGTGCATCTTCCACCCCTCTGGGCAGCCTGGGCCTTGGTCTCACCACCCTCAGTGTGAAACATTTCCTTCTTCTCTCCAGTCTCAGTCTCCCTCTTTCAGTTTGTGTTCCTCACCCCTTGTCCTGTCACGATAGGCCTTGCTTGGAAGCCTGTCCCCAGATTTCTTGGAGGTCCCTTTGAGCACTGGAAGGCCACCAGAAGGTCTCCCTGGAGCCTTTTCTTCTCCAGGCTGAATAACCCAAACTCATTCAGTCTGACCTCCCAGCAGAGGGCTTCCATCCCTCCCATCATTGCTGTGGCCTCCTCTGGCCACACTCCAACAGTTCCATGGCTGTGCGGTGCTGAGGACTCCAGAGCTGGCCCCAGCACTGCAGGTGAGGTCTCAGCAGAGTGCAGCAGAGGGGCAGAATCCCCTCCCTCCACCATACTGCTGAGGAGGAGCCCAAGACAGGGCTGGCTCTGGGCTGGGATCACAGGGTGTCACCTTTTCACCCTCAAGGTGAGGAATAGTCTTTATCTCCCTCCCTCCCTCTGCCCCATGTCCAACGCAACCTCTGTGCCCCACTGATCCAACACCACCATGGCCACTACACCATAGAATAGTTTGGGTTGGAAAAACCCTCTATGATCAAGGCCAACCTTCATCCTAAGATCATAGAATCATGGGATCGTTAGGGTTGGAAGGGAGCTCAAGGCTCATCCAGTTCCAACCCTCCCTGCCATGGGCAGGGACACCTCACACTGCAGCAGGTTGCTCACAGCCAACAGAGCCATTAAGGCTGGGAGATACCTCCAAGCTCATTGAGCTCAAGTGTAAACCCAAACATTTTTGTTTGCTTGACCTCACTAATGGCTCTTCTGGTGCTCAATGGGATACTCTTCTGGCTGCAAAGGATTGACAACCAGAGGCCCATACCCTAGCTTCAGCATGAGGATGGACTCCAGAAGCAGCTGACACTGCTGGAGAAGAGGAGGCTCAGGGGAGCCTGGAGGAGCCACTTGGTGCCATGGTTGAGTTGATCAGATGGTGTTGGGTAAGAGGTTGGACTTGATGATCTCTGAGGTCTTTTCCAACCTGGTTAATTCTGTGCCCATCTGTCTGTGCCCATCTCAAAGGTCTCTTCCAGCCTGGTCTGGTCTGGTCTATTCTATTCTGTTCTGTTCTGTTCTATTCTACTCCTATTCTACTCCTGCTCTTATTCTTATTCTTATTCTTATTCTTATTCTTATTCTTATTCTTATTCTACTCCTATTCTACTCCTATTCTTATTCTTATTCTTATTCTTATTCCTATTCTATTCTATTCTATTCTATTCTATTCTATTCTATTCTATTCTATTCTATTCTATTCTATTCTATTCCATTCCATTCCATTCCATTCCATTCCATTCCAGATCCCAGGGCCCTAGTGGCTGTGGGATCAGCATAACTGGTCCCTGAGTGAGGAGCCCCAGGAGGTGAGATTTAGATCTCAGCAGATACCATAGCATCAACCAGGCTGGAAAAGACCTCAGAGATCATCAGGTCCAACCTATCACCTAATACCCAACACCTCCTGACAACTCAACCATGGCTCCAAGTGCCACATCCAAGCCTTTTCTGAACACCTCCAGGGATGGGGACTCCACCACCTCCCTGGGCAGCACATCCCAATGGCCAATCTCTCTTGCTGGGAAGAACTTTCTCCTCAATTCAAGTCTAAACCTCCCCTGGCACAGCTTGAGACTGTGTCCTCTTGTTCTGGTGCTGCTTGCCTGGGAGAAGAGACCAACCCCCAACTGGCTACAGCCTCCCTTCAGGGAGTTGTAGATGGCAACAAGGTCTCCCCTGAGCCTTTTCCTCTTCACTGCTGCAGATGGAGAGAAGCATTGGGGGGGGGGGTGGAAAAAAGGAGAGACCCACTTACAACTTGGAGCTGAGCCTGAAGTGCAGAGCAGTGGTGCAGCTGGAAGAGCCTGCCCAAGACGATAAGGAGTTCTCATTTGGGTGAAAATGAGTTGTGGATCCTCATCAGCGTGTTCAGGAGAAGGATATTGCTGTAATTTCCAGGAGGCAGAGATAAAAAGGAGATCTGCTGAAGGAGAAATAATGAATTTATGCTTTTAACACCCGTTTGGAGGTGCAGCAGCTACATTACTGCACATTAGGCCCAGATTAGGCTTAAGTAAATTTCATTATGAGCAACAAGATTAGGGGAGAGCAGAGGCATTTGAAAACATCCTGTGCTTAGGAGGCTGCTTGAAACAAGGAGCTGTCAGGGTTGCTAACAGGTGGCCATGGATAGCCCTATACAAAGAAGAGATTCAGTGGTGTAAAGGGCAGCATTAGATACGTGGATTGCAGTGTCCAGGTGGGTTTGGGATCTCTTCAGAGACTCCACAACCAGCTGGGCTGATTTTAGTCCCAGGAGAAGCTTCTTCAACTGCTTGTTCTGGTGCTGGTTGCCTGCCTGAGAGAAGAGACCAACCCCCACCTGCCTACAACCTCCCTGCAGGGAGTTGGAGAGAGCAAGAAGGTCTCCCCTGAGCCTCCTCTTCTCCAGGCTAAGCAACCCCAGCTCCCTCAGCCTCTCCTCCCAGGGCTGTGCTCCAGACCCCTCCCCAGATTTCTTGCCCTTCTCTGGACACCTTCCAGCAGCTCATCATCTTTGCTAACCTGAGGAGCCCAGAAGTGGACACAGGAGTCAAGGTGTGGCCTTGGCTGCTCTTGCACCAAGCTCTACTCTCTTAAGGATGAGTAGAAGGTGGTGCTGGAGTAAAATACCACTGCAAACTTAGCTGAGTTGACCTAAATGGGGATTGTCAAGCCTTAAAAATAATTTTGTTGGGACAATGTCTAACAATTGCTAAGCTGAGATCCAGGCATTGTGTGGAAGGAGCCCTGAGCTCCAGCAGGACAAGAAGTGCCTCCAACACAAGGACATGGAGCTGTTAGAGAGGATCCAGGGAAGATGATCAGCAGGCTGGAGCACCTCTCCTGTGAGAACAGGCTGAGAGAGTTGGGGCTGTTCAGCCAGGAGAGGAGAAGGCTCCAGGGAGACCTTAGAGCAGCCTTCCAGTAGCTGAAGAGGGCTACAGGAGAGCTGGGGAGGGACTTTTGACCAAGGGCTTGTGGTGATAGGATGAGAGGCAATGGCTTTGAGCTGGAAGAGGGGAGAATGAGACTGGAAATGAGGAAGAAATTCTTTGCAGTGAGGGTGGTGAGACACTGGCACAGGCTGCCCAGGGAGGCTGTGAGTGCTCCCTGCCTGGAGGTGTTCGAGGCCAGGTTGGATGAGGCCTTGAGCAGCCTGGGCTGGTGGCAGGTGTCCCTGCCCATAGCAAGGGCAGGGGGTTGGAAGTAGATGACCCTTAAGCTTCCTCCCAACCCAACCCATCCCATGATTCTGGGATTCTGTGAGCTGGGTGATGAGGAGTGGAGAAATGCTGACAGGGACTCTGGGCTGGGTTCTGCTGCGACCTACTTACAGCTCCTCCGGCGTGCTGCTCGGCGCACAAGTTGTGCCATGCTGGAGAGGAAGACGACATGACAGCAGCAGATCTGGAGCTCACACTGCATAATTTAGCTGGGAAGAAGTGAAATCAACCTTCCACTCCTGGAAATCTCTAGGGAAGGGAGAGGGTGGAGCAAGGGAGAGGGTGGAGCAAGGGAGAGGGTGGTGCAAGGGAGAGGGTGGTGCAAGGGAGAGGATGGTGGCCCAGAACTGGACACAGGACTCAAGGGAGAGGGTGGTGCAAGGGAGAGGATGGTGCAAGGGAGAGGGTGGTGTAAGGGAGAGGGTGCTGTAAGGGAGAGGGTGGTGCAGGGGAGAGGGTGGTGCAGGGGAGAGGGTGGTGTAAGGGAGAGGGTGGTGCAGGGGAGAGGGTGGTGTAAGGGAGAGGATGCTGCAAGGGAGAGGGTGGTGTAAGGGAGAGGATGGTGCAGGGGAGAGGGTGGTGTAAGGGAGAGGATGGTGCAAGGGAGAGGGTGGTGTAAGGGAGAGGATGGTGCAAGGGAGAGGGTGGTGCAGGGGAGAGGGTGGTGCAAGGGAGAGGATGGTGCAAGGGAGAGGGTGGTGTAAGGGAGAGGATGGTGCAGGGGAGAGGGTGGTGCAGGGGAGAGGGAAATTCAAGGTTGAGGAACCACCAGCTTCTGTTTGAGGAAGTTGAAGAGCACAGGAGAGGTCATTTTTAGGCTCTCTTTAAGCTCCCAGAATCTTCCAGTCAGTGACTGAGCCACTGATGTGTTCAGCACAAGAATGTTTCCAGTCCAGCTTTTTAATCATTTTGGCTTCACCACAGGGACTCTTGAGCAGGGCCTGTGGTGACAGGACCAGGGGTGATGGCTTGAACTCAAAGAGGCTGATGAACTCAAACTAAGAGAGACTCAGATAGGAGGAAAGGGAGAAATATTTGACACTGAGGGTAGTGACAACCTGGCCCAGGTTACCCAGAGAGGTGGCAGGTGTCCCATCTCTGGAACCATTGCAGGTGAGGTTGTCTGGGGTGCTGAGCCCCAGGGGCATTGAGGCCATCATTAGTAAATTTGCAGATGACACCAAGCTGGGAGCAGGAGTTGATCTGTTAGAGGGTGGGAGAGCTCTGCAGAGGGACCTTGCCAGGCTGGACAGATGGGCAGAGTCCAACAGGATGGCATTCAACAAGTCCAAGTGCTGAGTGATGCACTTTGGCCACAACAACCCCAGGCAGTGCTACAGGCTGGGGTCAGAGTGGCTGAGAGCAGCCAGGCAGAGAGGGACCTGGGGATAGTGGTTGACAGCAGCTGAACAGGAGCCAGCAGTGTGCCCAGGGGGCCAAGAAGGCCAATGGCATCCTGGCCTGCATCAGGAAGAGTGTGGCCAGCAGGAGCAGGGAACTCATTCTGCCCTGTGCTCAGCACTGCTTAAGTTTAGTTGTCAGGAGGTGTTAGGGATTAGGTCATAGGTTGGACTTGATGATCTCTGAGGTCTCTTCCAACCTGATTGATCCTATTCTATGATTAAAGATCATCTGGTTCCAATCCTCAACCCCATGTACAGGGACACCTCCCACAGCCCAGGTTGCTCAAGGCCTCATCCAACCTGGCCTTGAACACCTCCAGGGAGGGGGCATTCACAGCCCCCTTGGGAAACCTGTTCCCCTGGTGTGAACAAATCAGCTGCCTGGGGTGGTGATGCTCTGCCTGGGACTCCAAGTTGAATGGTTGGCAATTCCCTCAGCCCTTCCTTTCCAAAATAACTACTCTTGCTCCTCTCCTGGTCCTCTGGGACAGCCAGCAGCTCTTGAAGATAATCAAGAAGGGAAGTGATTGCTTCCCCAGGTTTGCCTGGGTAAATGTCACAAGCCTTCCTGCCTGTGATTAACATCTCATCCCATTTAAATATTTATTGATCTTTTATCTCTATTTTGACAGCCTCTTATCATCCTTCTGAGAAGATGTGACTCTGGTGGGTAAAAAGGGCTCCAAGTCATGTCAATCCATGAACATAGAGTCATGGAATTGTCAGGGTTGGAAGGGACCTCAAGGCTCAGCCAGCTCCAACCCCCCTGCCATGGCCAGGGACACCTCACACCACAGCAGGTTGCTCACAGCCACATCCAGCCTGGCTGCAAACACCTCCAGGCAGGAGGCTTCCACCACCTCCCTGGGCAGCCTGTGCCAGGCTCTCACCACCCTCCTGGGGAACAACTTCTTCCTCACAGCCAATCTCAATCTCCCCATTTCTAGTTTTGCTCCATCCCCCCCAGTCCTATCATTCCCTGACACCCCAGCTTCTGACCCTTGCTGAAATCCATCCCTTCCCATGGCAAACCTGTGCTGCATTTCTCTCATGGAGGATAAGGAACTCCTTGAAGTCACATCAGTGACTCTGACTCTCTGAGTGTTACAAATATCTTCTCTAGTTTCAACCACTCCTCAATGAGACATAAAATGTCATAGGGTGAGGGGGAATGGATTGGAGCTTGAGGAGGGCAGAGATTAGACCAGATATTAGGAAGATACTCTCCTTAGTGAGAGTGGTCAGACACTGGAACAGGTTGCAAATGTCCCCTCCATGGAGGCCACAGAATCAACCAGGCTGGAAAAGACCTCAGAGACCATCAAGTCCAACCTATGACCTAATACTTAACACTTCCTGGCAACTAAACCATGGCTCCAAGTGCCACATCCAAGCCTTTGGTCTCTTCTCCCAGGCAAGCAGCACCAGAACAAGAGGACACAGTCTCAAGCTGTGCCAGGGGAGGTTCAGGCTGGAGGTGAGGAAGAAGTTCTGCCCAGCAAGAGAGATTGGCCATTGGGATGTGCTGCCCAGGGAGGTGGTGGAGTCCCCATCCCTGGAGGTGTTTAAGAAGAGCCTGGAAGAGGCACTTGGTGCCATGGTTGAGTTGATTAGGTGGTGTTAGGTGAGAGGTTGGACTTGATGATCTCTGAGGTCTTTTCCAACCTGGTTAATTCTATTCTATTCTGCTCCCACACTTAAGATCCCTTCCAATCCAATCCAATCCAATCCAATCCAATCCAATCCAATCCAAACCAAACCAAACCAAACCAAACCAAACCAAAGCATACTACCAGCCTCTGAACCTCTGATATACTCAGCTCTCTGTGTTGTTGTGGCACTCTGACCACCACACCTTTTGCTGCTCCCACTTCCAAAGAGGCAGCTCTGAAACCTTAGAGGAATCCTAAGAGCTCCAAGTTCACTGCTGTTTGGCTGGGCACCATATGTGGTATTGATCTGGGAGCGTGGCTGCTTCCAACAAATTGCATTCCTTCAGACAAAAATAGGGAAATAAATGTCAATAGCTGTAAGTGGGAGTGCTGCAGGGAGAAACCAACCGTGAGAGTGCATGGGGCAAGGACCTGTGTGAAGCTGAGCTGAAAAGGGATTGGAAGCTTGGTGCTCCTTTAGCACTGCAACAGCAACAGGCAGCTCTTGGCATTTCCCTGCGTGATGAGGTCTTGGGCAGAGCCTTCAAGTGAGTAGCTCAGGTTTCCTCTTTCTTGATTTATTATTCTTGGCAGACATTGCTAAAGCACCCAGGAGCTTGTGGACATTACAATTCCCATGCAGGATGCTGGTTCTGTACTCAACCAGGTAAAGAAGATAGTTCAAAGGTCTTGGTGCAGTGCCACTTTTGTTTGGCCTCTTGGTGGAGAATCACAGAGTCATAGAGTCATAGAATCACAGAGACATAGAATCATAGAGTCATAGAATCACAGTCATGGAATCACAGAATCATAGGACCACAGTCATAGAGTCACAGAGTCATAAGAATGGAATGGAATGGAATGGAATGGAATGGAATGGAATGGAATGGAATAGAATAGAATAGAATAGAATAGAATAGAATAGAATAGAATAGAATAGAATAGAATAGAATAGAATAGAATTAACCAGGTTGGAAAAGACTTCAGAGATCATCGAGTCCAACCTCTCACCCAACACCATCTGATCAACTCAACCATGGCACCAAGCACCCCATCCAGTCTCAAACACCTGCAGTGATGGTGACTCCACCACCTCCCTGGGCAGCACATCCCAATGGCCAGTCTCTCTTGCTGGGAAGAATTTCTTCCTCACCTCCAGCCTAAACCTCCCCTGGCACAGCTTGAGACTGTGTCCTCTTGTTCTGGTGCTGCTTGCCTGGGAGAAGAGGCCAACCCCCACCTGGCTACAACCTCCCTGCAGGCAGTTGGAGAGAGCAAGAAGGTCTCCCCTGAGCCTCCTCTTCTCCAGGCTAAGCAACCCCAGCTCCCTCAGCCTCTCCTCACAGGGCTGTGCTCCAGACCCCTCCCCAGCTTTCTTGCCCTTCTCTGGACACCTTCCAGCAGCTCAACCTCTTTCCTAACCTGAGGAGTCCAGAACTGGACACAGGACTCCAGGTGTGTCCTAAGCAGTGCTGAGCACAGGGCAGAATGACTTCCCTGCTCCTGCTGGCCACACTGTTCCTGCTGCAGGCCTTGTGTCCTTCTTGCAACTTCTCAGCCCTGCTGCATTCCTGGATGTTGCCTCCTCCTAACCAGAAGGTTCCTGATCTTTCCCACAGTTGAGCCTCACATTGGGCTCCACCAGGTGGGATGTCCTCTTGAGACCACCCCAGCTGAACTGCATGGCTGAGCTATTGCCACCCATCAGCTAACAGCCCTCACTGATGAATGTCCCCTACAATCAGGATTGTGTTAAGGAGGGGTCCCTATGGCAACCTGCTGGCAGCACACCCAAGAAGGATGGCTTCCTGCCTTTGATTACATTTTTAGAGCATTTAACCATTTTTAACCCATTTAATTTCAGAACATTGCTGGGTAGAAGGCAATTTGTCATAGTGCCTGGGGCAGTAAATCAAATCATTTTCAGAAGGCTGCTTTGTGACAGTTGCCTTCAGTCAGCAGAGTTATCATGGAATCACAGAATTGTCAGGGTTGGAAGGGACCTCAGGGCTCAGCCAGTTCCAACCCCCCTGCCATGGCCAGGGACACCTCACACTGCAGCAGGTTGCTCACAGCCATATCCAGCCTGGCCTTAAGAACCTCTAGGGATGAGGCTTCCACCCCCTCAATGGGCAGCCTGTGCCAGCTCCCATGGTGGTTCTCCCTAAGCCTTACATTTCATAAAGCCACCTCCACAGAATGGTTTGGATTGGAAGGGACCTTAAAAGTTCATCTAGTTCCAACCTCCTGCCATGGGCAGGGACAGCTTCCACCAGCCCAGGCTGCTCAAGGCCTCAGCCAACTTTGTCTTGAACATCTCCAGGGAAGGAGCATCCATAGCCTCCTTGGGCAACCTGTTCCAGTGCCTCACCACCCTCACTGGAATGAATTTCTTCCTCATCTCCAGTCTCTATCTCCCCTCTTCTAGTTCAAGGTAATTACTCCTCATCCTAGCACCACAAGCCCTTGTAAAAAATGCCCCCCCTCCCAGCTGCTCTCCTGTAGCTCCCTTCAGCTACTAGAATACTGCCCCAAGGTCTCCCTGGAGACTTCTCCTCTCCTCTCCAGGCCCCAACTCTCCCACTCTGTCCCCATACAGGAGGTGCACTGTTCCTGATGCAGGCCAGAATGCCCTTGGCCTCCTTGGCCCCCTGGTAGAACCATCAAAAACCTGAGCAAGCTGCTGCCTCATCTGGAGAGGGAACCAAGCTCTTGGAATGAATCCTTAGGAGTGGGATGAAACCATGCACCAGTTCAGGTGTGAGGCTGTCCTGCTGGAAAGCAGCTCCACAGAGGAGGCCTTGGGAGTGCTGGGGGACAAGCAGCTCAGCATGAGGCAGCAATGTGCCTGTGTGGCCAAGAAAGCAAATGGTCTGGGATGCATCAAGAAGAGCGTGGCCAGCAGGTTGAAGGAGGTTCGCCTCCTCCTCTGTCCTGCCCTAGGGAGGCCATATCTGGAGCACTGGGTCCAGTTCTGGGCTCCCCACTTCAAGAGAGACAGGAAACTACTAGGGAGAGTCCAGTGCAGGCTCCACAGATGCTGAGGGGCCTGGAGCAGCTCTGTGAGGAGGAAAGGCTGAGAGCCCTGGGGCTGTGGAGCCTGCAGAAGAGCAGCCCCAGAGGGGAGCTGAGCAATGCTCAGCAAGAGCTAAAGGAGCTGTGGGGGGCAGGAGCCTGGGGCCAGACTCTGCTCAGTGGTGCCCAGGGACAGGACAAGGGTCAGAAACTGGAATCCCAGAAAGGTTCCACCTGAAGATGAGAAAAACCAGAGAAAAAAACAGACTCCTCCCTGCTGTCCCCAGACCAACATTTGTTCTTAAAAGGAATTCTGAATTTGAGGGAGATGGAGTCCTGCATCATCTCCAGGTAGGGCCTTTACACCAAGGATGTGACCCCTTTCTTGTGTCCAGCTAATGAGCCCTGGACTCACAGATCCAATCTGCTCTCCACAGCTCTATTGATTGTGGTTCTGCTGCAATCCTTCTGCACAGCTTTTATGAGGGGAGGAAAAAAAAAGGGATTTAAGTGCTTATCTCACAGAAACATGAAACTGTGGTGAAGGCTCTTCAGGCCATCATCAGAGAGAGGATGGAATTCCACAAGAGCTAAGAACACTTGGATCTCATTACCTGACAGAGTGGGATTGCTTTCCCCACTTAGGAAACCTCCAGAACTCATCAGGATTCAGTGGCTGGGGAATGCCTGGGCACAGCTCTCAAGCACACCCAGCTCACCCCAGTTCCAGCACATCTGCAGAAGAGAAGGCTCAGGGGAGACCTTCTTGCTCTCTCCAACTCCCTGAAGGGAGGTTGTAGCCAGGTGGGGGTTGGTCTCTTCTCCCAGGCACCCAGCACCAGAGGACACAGTCTCAAGCTGTGCCAGGGGAGGTTTAGGCTGGATGTTAAGAAGAAGTTCTTCACACAAAGAGAGATTGGCCACTGGGATGTGCTGCCCAGGGAGGTGGTGGAGTCACCATCCCTGGAGATCGTCAAGAAAAGCCTGGATGGGGCACTTAGTGCCATGGTCTGGTTGATTGGATAGGGCTGGGTGATAGGTTGGACTGGATGATCTCTTCCAACGTGGGTGATTCTATGATCTCCAGGGGTCCCTTCCAGCCTTCACCAGTCTATGGTTCTTCAATTCTGGAGGTGGGGAGATTCAGGCTGGAGGTGAGGAGGAAGTTCTTCCCCATGAGAGTGGTGAAGCCCTGGAATGGGTTGTGCAGGGAGGTGGTTGGGGCCCTGTCCCTGGAGGTGTTTAAGGCCAGGCTGGCTGAGGCTCTGGCCAGGCTGATCTAGTGTGGGGTGTCCCTGCCCATGGCAGGGGGGTTGGAACTAGCTGATCCTTGTGGTCCCTTCCAACCCTGACTGGTGCAATGATACTATGAATTCATATCTACCTGAACATTTATTTGTGGTTATCCAGTTAGGACACTGCCTTTTCCCACCTGGGATTCTGGGATCTCAGTTGGGCTTCTGAGGCTTGCTGCACAGACCAAGCTGTGTCAAACATTGTGATGGATCACAGGAAACAGACCAGGAGGTGAGATCCTAGGCTGGTCTAATGAAACCAAGGCCAGGTTGGACAGAGCAACCTGCTCCAGTGGCAAGTGTCCCTGCCCACGGCAGGAGGGTTGGAACTAGAGGATCTTTGAAGGTCCCTTCCAACCCAAACCAGTCTATGATCAGGACTGCCCCAGGGAAGGGCTGTACCAGCTTCTCTTGGGGCTCTCCAACATGGCACCACAAGCACCAACACCACCTCTAATCAGGGTGCTGCTGGCAGGGGGAGAATAATCTTCCAGCACCCAAACCCTCCCAGCCACATGCCCAAACCATCCCAACTCCCACTTCAGCACCCAGCACCACTGCTGTTCTCTGGCTTCATGGTTGCATCCATCATGAGCTCAACAGGCACAGAGCAAAGGTGACCTCCCAGGGAAACCACAGGCAGCTTGTCTAGGAGCAAAAACCACTCCCAGATGCTAGTATTTAGCTTATTCTAACTGAGAGCACAGGGGGAATTTGAAAGCAAGCAGGATTTGACCCTGAAGTTTCCTCTCCCCACCTCAAAAGGAGTTCCCAGGCTGCTGAGAGCACAGGGCTGTAATTTCCCATGGCTGCAGAGATGCTTTCAGCTGATTTTTTGTGTTCCTTTTGCAGGGGGAAACGTTTCTGCTGGATTTAGTCCCTGAGCCAGGCTTTGGCTAGATCATCCTTTCATTTCTTTTCTCATCTTCACTGAGCTGAAGTAAATAATTCTGATTTGTTTTACTCTTAACCCAGCATTTCATGACAGAAACCACTTGACCACCTCAACTTTGGAGCCTCAGAATTGCTGGGAGGTTGAAAGCTGCTGACAGTTCTCCTTCCTCCCTCCCTCTGGGGACTGTTGGGTCAGAGAGAACCAAGGGACAGGGATCTACCTGAGAGAGTCTGATGGAGAGCTACCAAGATGTTTGAGGACTGACTTATGAGGAGAGGCTGAGAGCCCTGGGGCTGGTAAGTGTGGAGAGGAGAAGACTGAGAGGGGATGTAATCAATGTTTAGAAGAGAACAGAATATAGAATATAGAAAGAATGGAATAGAGTAGAGTAGAGTAGAATAGAATAGAGTAGAGCAGAGCAGAGCAGAATAGAATAGAATAGGATAGGATAGGATAGGATAGGATAGGATAGGATAGGATAGGATAGGATAGGATAGGATAGGATAGGATAGAATTGAATTGAATTGAATTGAATTGAATTGAATTGAATTGAATTGAATTGAATTGAATTAACCAGGCTGGAAAAGACCTCAGAGATCATCAAGGCCAACCTCTCACCCAACACCATCTGATCAACTCAACCATGGCACCAAGTGCCTCAGCCAGGCTCTTCCTAAACACCTCCAGTGATGGAGACTCCACCACCTCCCTGGGCAGCACATCCCAATGGCCAATCTCTCTTGCTGGGAAGAATTTCTTCCTCACCTCCAGCCTAAACCTCCCCTGGCACAGCTTGAGACTCTGTCCTCTTGTTCTGGTGCTGCTTGCCTGCCTGGGAGAAGAGACCAACCCCCACCTGGCTCCAACCTCCCTTCAGGGAGTTGGAGAGATCAAGAAGGTCTCCACTGAGCCTCCTCTTCTCCAGGCTAAGCAACCCCAGCTCCCTCAGCCTCTCCTCCCAGGGCTGTGCTCCAGAGCCCTCACCTGAGGGCTGGATGTCAAGAGGGAGGGGAGAGGATCACAGGCTCACAGGATGTGAGGGGTTGGAAGGGACCTAAAGAGATCATCCAGTCCAACACCCCTGCTGAAGCAGGGCACCCACAGCATCTTGTCCAGCATCACAATGCCCAGCTGGGTCTGGAAGCTCTCCAGAGAAGGAGAATAGAATAGAGAGACTCCACAACCTCTCTGGGCAGCCTGCTCCAGGGCTCTGTGGGCCTCACAGGAAAGAAGTTCCCCCTTGTGTTGAGGTGGAGCCTCCTGTGCTGCAGCTTCCATCCATTGTTCCTTGTCCTATCCCAGGGAGCAAGTGAGCAGAGCCTGGCCCCTCCCTCCTGACCCCCAGCCACCTCCTTCTCTGGATACTTTCATGGCCCATCTGGATGTGTTCCTGTGTGAGCTGAGCTAGATTGTATGGTCCTGCTGTGGCAGGGGGCTTGGTCTGGAAGCCCTTTGGAGGTCCCTTCCAACCCCTAACATCCTGTGAGCCTGTGAACAGTGAGTAAGATGTTGAGACATTCTGCTTCATGATGAGGTTTAATTCCCCTCTTGCACTTTCCGTGGAAAAACAACAAAAAAGTCTTGTGCAGACACAAAAGGTCAACAGAAGAGCTGCAAACCTGCCAGAATTTACCTCCAGCTTCCAGGAAAAACAACACAGGAATAAACAACTGAAGCTGCTGCAAGCCCTGGCAAGCCAGCAAAGGGAGCAGAAAAAGTCAAGATCGATTTGCCAGGAGCACCTCATGTCAATGCTCTCAAACATATCTCTGAGGCACAGTGATGGACCTTGCAGCCAGGAGTAGCTGTGCCTGGAGCTGTGCCTTCTGCTTGGCAATAGGCTGAACAGGAGCCAGCAGTGTGCCCAGGTAGCCAACAAGGCCAAGGGCATCCTGGCCTGCAGCAGGAAGAGTGTGGCCAGCAGGAGCAGGGAAGTTATTCTGCCCTGTGCTCAGCACTGCTTAGGCCACACCTTGAGTCCTGTGTCCAGTTCTGGGCTCCTCAGGTTAGCAAAGAGGTTGAGCTGCTGGAAGGTGTCCAGAGAAGGGCAAGAAAGCTGGGGAGGGGTCTGGAGCACAGCCCTGGGAGGAGAGGCTGAGGGAGCTGGGGTTGCTTAGCCTGCAGAAGAGGAGGCTCAGGGGAGACCTTCTTGCTGTGTACAACTCCCTGCAGGGAGGTTGTAGCCAGGTGGGGGTTGGTCTCTTCTCCCAGGCAAGCAGCACCAGAACAAGAGGACACAGTCTCAAGCTGTGCCAGGGGAGGTTCAGGCTGGATGTTAGGAAGAAATTCTTCCCAGCAAGAGAGATTGGCCACTGGGATGTGCTGCCCAGGCAGGTGGTGGATTCACCATCTATGAAGGTGTTTAGGGAGAGCCTGGCTGAGGCACTTGGTGCCATGGTTGAGTTGATGAGATGGTGTTGGGTGTGATGTTGGACTTGATGATCTCTGAGGTCTTTTCCAACCTGGTTAATTCTGTGTGCTGTGCTCTGTAGTCACTCCTGAGCAGAGGAGGCTTCCCATCACTTAACCTCCCAACTGCTCACCCACCACAAATTGACGTGGAAGGTGCCACTGGTTGTTTGGGTAACCCCAGGAAAGGTGTCCCTGCAATCAGGACAGAGAGGGGAGGAACACAGAGACCTCTCTGGTGAGATGCTCCATCAGCTGGGGTGGGTTTGGAGGGCACCTCAGCCCCACCAGAGGGGCTGCTCTTACGGGAAGCCTTGCCCTGCCAGGAGGTGATCAATCCTTCCTGGAACACGAGGAACCTGCCCCAAGGTGGGGAAAAGGTCTTTATCAAATTAAAAGGGATTGGATTTAACTCTTTTTTTTGAATTGATTGTAAGCTTTAAAGGCTTCTGTTCCAGTAACAGCATTGATCAGGAGATTTGCATTCCCCTCAGCCCGGGGCGCTTGCAGCACCGGCTGCTACTGCAGCGCTGATTAACTGAGGCAGGGGGGAAAGGTTAAAGGCTACACTTGAACCATGGACGAGAAAAAGTGTGGAGTCCTTCCCCTGGGGTGGAGCCCCACCATTCACCAGTACAGGTTGGGTGCAGCTCCATGGAGAAGGACCCTGGAGTCCTGGTGGACAAGGGCAGCAAGTTTGGGGAGAGAGGTCTGGAGCACAGCCCTGTGAGGAGAGGCTGAGGGAGCTGGGGTTGTTTAGCCTGGAGAAGAGGAGGCTCAGGGGAGACCTTCTTGCTCTCTCCAACTCCCTGCAGGGAGGTTGGAGCCAGCTGGGGGTTGGTCTCTTCTCCCAGGCAGGCAAGCAGCACCAGAACAAGAGGACACAGTCTCAAGCTGTGCCAGGGGAAGTTCAGGCTGGATCTTAGGAAGAAGTTCTTCTCAGAAGGAGAGATTGGCCATTGGGATGTGCTGCCCAGGGAGGTGGTGGAGTCCCCATCCCTGGAGGTGCTCAAATAAAGATTGGATGTGGCACTTGGAGCCATGGTTGAGTTGTCAGGAGATGTTAGGTATTAGGTCATAGGTTGGACTTGGTGATCTCTGAGGTCCAACCTGGCTGATTCTATGATTCTAATAAGGTATCCCTGGGACAGCAACATGCTTTTGTGGCCTCAAAGGCCAGTGGTCTCCTGGGGCACATCAAGGAGAGAGTGGCCAGTAGGTAAAAGGAGGCTCTGGATCTGCTTGGTCCTGGTGAGACCACACCTGGAGTATTGTGCCTGGTTCTGGGCTCCCCAGTTCAAGAGGGACAGGGGACTACTGGAGAGAGTCCAATGGGGACTATGAGGATGAGACATCTGTCTGATGAGGAAAGGCTGAGAGAGCTGGGGCTGTTGAGCCTGGAGAAGTGCAGCCTGAGAGGGGATCTTTCTGATGGTTATATATATCTGAAGGGTGAGTGTCAGGAAGGAGGAGCCAGGCTCTTTTCAGGGGTGTCCTGTGATAGAACACTGGGCAAAGGACACAACGTGGAGCATGGAAGGTTCCAGCTGAACATGAAGAGAAACTTCTTTGGTGTGAGGATGCTGAAGCCCTGGAGCAGGCTGCCCAGGGAGGTTGAGGACTCTGCTCTGGAGAGATTCCAAACCCAGCTGGCCACTGTGGCTCTGGGCAAGCTGCCCCTGCTTTAGCAGAGGGGCTGGGCTGGATAACTCCAGAGGTCCCTTCCAGCCCCCACCATGCTGGGATTTTCTTCACACTAACAAACAAAAGACAAACCAAACCAAGCTATTGCTTTCCTAGAATCAAGTCAGAACTGTTTCCTGCACACTCCATCTTCAACAGCTCCAAGCAGCAATAGGCACAGGCTTCAATGCCTTGCCAAGTTTTCAGCACCAGCATGAGGAGGAGGGTGATGGAACAGCTTCAGTCTGGGTTCGAGAGGCTTTTAAGCCTTTCTCAGTCACAAGAGCTCCAGCAGGAATGCAGTTTCTGAGAAGCAGAGGTGTGGTGTGCATCAGACTGGTTTGGGTTGGAAGCAGCCTTAAAGGTCACCCCAGGGAGGTGGTGGAAGCCTCCTGCCTGGAGGTGTTTGCAGCCAGGCTGGATGTGGCTGTGAGCAACCTGCTGTGGTGTGAGGTGTCCCTGGCCATGGCAGAGGGTTTGGGACTAGGTGATCCTTGAGGTCCCTTCCAACCCTGACAATTCTCTGATTCTGTGATTCTATCATCCAGTTCCAACTTGCCAGGGACACCTTCCACTACAGCAGGCAGGTCAGAGCACCAGACAGCCTGACCTGCAATGGCATTTCCCACCCCTCTGAGCAGCCCAGGCCAGGGTTTCACCCTCAGCATCAAACGATTTCCCCTTCCTGCCAGTCTGATTCTCTGTCTTTAAGTTCAAACCATCACCCCTTGTCCTCTCACAACAGTCCCTGCTCAGAAGCCTGTCCCCAGCTTTCTTGGAGGCCCCTTGAACCACCAAAAGGGCTCCAGGTTGTCTCCCTGGTGCTTTCTCTCCTCCAGGCTGAACAGCCACAGCTGGCCTCACAGAAGCATGCACCTTACTTGTGTCACAGCTCTTAAGTCACTGTTCTGTGCTCAGAGGTGGGAGAGGAGCTTTCCTAGTGTCATAGGCAGGAATCAGAGTCAATATTTAGACATTTCAGATGGTTTCTATTTCTGCATTCCAATAGCTGACAGTGGCCTCGCACTGCTAATCTCCTCCTGCAGCCAGCCGAGGTGGAACATGTTCCCAAGCACTGGCAGCTAGGAAAAATCAATGGCAAGAGGTCTACACTTGACAGCTATGACCTGTACATAGGCTGGGCTTTGCAGGAAGAACCTTCCCAGGAGCAGCCCCAGCTCCAGCAGCAGAGCTGAGGCTGCCGGGGACTGGCAGCATGCTCCCACGAGAGCCCTGACCCCAAGGCAGGCTCACTGCACCCTCCCCACCCTTCCCAAGCAGTGAGAGCCCCAAAGCCTGGTCCCAGCCACAGAGCTTCTCACCTGGGTACACCCAGCAGCATCCTTCCAACCCCCTGCTTCACACAGCACATGAAATCAGGCCTGGTGTGTCAGAGGGGTCACCCAGCATGGAATTATTGGGGGTGGAATGGAATGGAATGGAATGGAATGGAATGGAATGGAATGGAATGGAATGGAATGGAATGGAATAGAATAGAATAGAATAGAATAGAATAGAATAGAATAGAATAGAATAGAATAGAATAGAATAGGAGTTGAATTTAATTGAATTGAATTGACCAGGTTTGAAGAGAACTTTGAGATCATTGAGTCCAACCTCTCACCCAACACCATCTGATCAACTCAACCATGGCACCAAGTGCCTCAGCCAGGCTCTGTTTAAACACCTCCATGGATGGTGACTCCACCACCTCCCTGGGCAGCACATCCCAATGGCCAATCTCTCTTGCTGGGAAGAATTTCTTCCTCACTTCCAGCCTAAACCTCCCCTGGCACAGCTTGAGACTGTGTCCTCTTGTTCTGGTGCTGGTTGCCTGGCAGAAGAGACCAACCCCCACCTGGCTACAACCTCCCTTCAGGGAGTTGGAGAGAGCAAGAAGGTCTCCCCTGAGCCTCCTCTTCTCCAGGCTAAGCAACCCCAGCTCCCTCAGCCTCTCCTCACAGGGCTGTGCTCCAGACCCCTCCCCAGCTTTCTTGCCCTTCTCTGGACACCTTCCAGCAGCTCAACATCTTTGCTAACCTGAGGAGCCCAGAACTGGACACAGGACTCAAGGTGTGGCCTAAGCAGTGCTGAGCACAGGGCAGAATGACTTCCCTGCTCCTGCTGGCCACAGTGTTCCTGCTGCAGGCCAGGATGCCCTTGGCCTTCTTGGCCACACTGCTGGCTCTAAGATTCAGTCCATCTGTCGGTCCACCACCACTGTGGCCATTAAACCATCCTCAAAGTGCCTACATACTTCCCTACAAACCTCTTCCTGGAGGGGAAAGGGGATGGACAGCAACCAGGAGCCCAGCAATTAAACCAGCAACCATCTGCTGATTTCTGCAGCATTTCTGCCACATTATACCCCAAGCTGTGGGAGCTACTGAGGATGCTGTTGGGGCTGGGCTGGTCCCACAGCATGCAGGGCATCAAGGATGACTCAAGCACAGTTGAGGAATCCCCTGCCTGCTCTCCTCCATACTGACTGCTGGCTGATGGACAGTCTGCCAGGAGCTGCACACAGGGAGGGGTGAAGGAGGTGATGCCTAAGCTCCTGTCCCATCCCTGATCACACTCATTTGTTAGAATCATAGAGTTGTGTTGGTTGGAAAAGACCTCTGAGGTCATCAAGTCCAACCAGCAACCCAAACCCACCATGGCCAGCAATCCATGTCCCAGAGTGTCATCTCCAGGGGTGGTGACTCCCCCACCTCCCTGGGCAGCCTGTTCCAATGCCTGACCACTCCTGCAGGAAAGAAATTGCTCCTCATCTCCACCCTGCTCCTCCCCTGGCACAATTTCAGGCCATTTCCTCTCATTTTCTCACTTGACACTAGCAAGCAGAGACCAACCCCCACCTGCCTCCAGCCTCCTTTCAGGGAGTTGTAGAGAGCAACTGTTCTGAGGGCTGGCATTTTCCACTGTGAGATGTCAGCCCGTGGTGGCCCACATCAGAGAGCAGTAGGTACATCAGAGCTGGGATTGCTTTTTTAAGGCAAGATCCAGGAAGAAAAGCTGAGATTAAAGCCAGACATCATGTGCCTGGAATCCAAAATGTGGCAGGGGTGGCAGTGACCCTTCCCCCCGGGCTTTAGATGCGTGGGGGAAGAAGGGCTTTCAGAGAGCTGCGGCAGGAGATGAAGGCAGCACATCCCAGGCCCCCGAGCAGCCACTGGAGCAGGATGTCTCGGTGCCCAGGGAGCTGTCAATGGAGACCAAAGAGGTGGCAAAGCCTCTCATGCCTGCAGATCAAGCAGAAGCAGATCACAACAGGATTCCGAGCATGTAGAGCAAGTTCACAGCCATAACATCTCCGTGAGGAAAAGCTGACGAGGCAGACGGCACATCCTTTGTCAGGGACAGGAATCTGATCTCTGGAAGACGAGTTCCTGGTACAAGAGCTGGGGAGCAGCGCAGGGACAAGGCGGCGGCGGCGGCAGCTCCGCGCCGAGCCCCTGCGCTCTGCAGGCGGCCTGCTGAGCACGCTGATCTGCAGAATGGCTGCCTGTCTCTGCCTGCACAGGCTCTCCAGCAGGAAGAGCTCTGCCTGCCTGCAAGAGCACAAGCAGAACCCTCTCTTTTTACATAGAAGCATAGAATCATCGCCATAGAAGCATAGAAGTGTTGAATCAAAGAGTCATAGAGTCAAAGACTCACAGAGTCATAGAATCAAAGAGCCACAGAGTCATAGAGCCATAGAATCATAGAGCCATAGAATCAAAGAGTCATAGAATCATAGAGCCCTAGAATCATAGAGCCATAGAGTCATAGAATCATAGAGCCATAGAACCATAGAGCCATAGAGTCATAGAACCAGAGAGTCATAGAGACATAGATTCATAGAGTCATAGAATCATAGAGTCAGAGAGCCATAGAATCAAAGAGTCACAGAGTCATAGATTCATAGAATCAAAGAGTCATAGAATCATAGAGTCATAGAATTATAGAAACAGAGAATCATAGACTCATAGAGTCATAGAATTATAGAGTCATAGAATCATAGAGTCATAGCTGCACCAGGGAAGCTTTAGGCTGGATGTTAGGAAGAAGTTCTTCCCAGCAAGAGAGATTGGCCATTGGAATGTGCTGCCCAGAGAGGTGGTGGAGTCCCCATCCCTGGAGGTGTTTAGGAAGAGATTGGATGAGGCACTTGGTGCCATAGTCTGGTTGATTAGATGGTGTTGGGCGAGAGGTTGGACTTGATGATCTCAAAAGTCTCTTCCAAGCTGGTCTATTCCATTCCATTCCATTCCATTCCATTCCATTCCATTCCATTCCATTCCATTCCATTCCATTCCATTCCATTCCACTCTATTCTATATGGTCTCTATTCACCCAGCAGAAATGCAGAGTGCCTTGGAGATGAATGTCTTTGCTGATTCCATGGCCAGCTCTTGATTGCCTTGCCTCCACCCCAGCTCTCCCTGCAGCCCAGCACCTGCTGGAAGGCTTCCTCAGACGAAGACACATGTCCTGTCTCAGAAGGCTGCTCCCACAGATGCACACCAATGTATAGCTCAGGGATTAAAGCAGCAGCTCAGCCCATCTGAAAGGGCAGCCCAGCTCCAGGAAAAGGAGCTTTTGGGACAAGTTTTTAAGGTCTCACATTTTCCCTTGCTCCATAGCACAGCACCAAGCAACCCAAAACCTTCTGTTTAACCTTTACCATGCCAGTGACAGCCACCACAGAGCTCATAGCAGCCAGCCTAGAGAGGAAGCAAGCCACATCCCTTAGAGCTCTAGCCAGGACCATCTCACCTCTAGGAGATCACAGCAAGAAAGAAACCCAACCAAACAAGTGGTGAAGCCCAAATCTGGGAAGGATCTCCCAGCTGGAAGGAGGAGGCACAGACCCACCCTGGGCTGGGCTCAACACACTCCAGCTAGACTTGATTCAGGCTGGGCTTATCTAGTGGAGATGATGGGCTCCTGCTCCCTTAGGAAAAAGGCCAATGCTGAGCAGAGCTGCCTCTCAGGGCTGCTCCAGGAGCTCCACTGCTACCTGCAGAGCATGTTGATGTCACAGTGGTGCTGCTACTGAGGGATGCAGGATAGTGGGAGATGGAGATGCTTCCAGGAGCTCCCCAAAGCTTTGCAGACATTGCAGACACAGGGGAATAGGAAAGTGGCTCATCACAGCAAGAAGTGGTGAGGAACATCAGAAGAGGTTTGTTTGCAGAGTGTTCTCTGAATCTCCCAATAAAAGGGAATACAAATGACAGTAATTGGCCACTTGGGAGAGAGCTAATGGTAAATACTCTAACAGAATCACAGAATCATTTTGGCTGGAAGAGACCCTGAAGATCATCAAGTCTGACACTGTAACCCAGCACTGCCAGCTCACCACTCACCATGTCCCTCAGCACCACATCTCCCTGGCTTTGAAACCCCTCCAGGGATGAGAACTCCCTGGGTATGGCAGGAGGAGAACCAGAACACATTGTTCTCCTTGGTGCCAGTAAGCAGAAGTGGCCAGGAGCCATAGAATCATAGAGTGGTTTGGGTGGGAAGGGACCTTCACAAGTCATCCACTCCAACCCCCCTGCAGTCAGCAGGGACATCTGCAACTAGAGCAGGCTGATCAGAGCCCCAAACAACCTGACCTGCAGTGGCTCCAGGGATGGAGCCCTGCACTGCCAGTTCACCACCAAACCACATCTCTCATCCCCACATCTACTTTGAAACCTCTTCAGGGATGGGGACTCCACCACTGCCCTGGGCAGCCTGGGCCAGGCCTTGACAACCCTCAAGGGGAAGAAATTGTTCCTCATGCCCAACCTAAGTCTCCCCTGATGGAACTTGAGGCTACTTCCTCTTGTCCTGTCACTCTTTACTAGGGAGAAGAAACCAACCCCTTCCTGGCTCCAGCCTCCTTTCAGGGAGTTGTAGAGAGCCAGAAGGTCTCCCCTCAGCCTCCTTTTCTCCACAATGAACACCCCCAGTTCCCTCAGCCATTCCTCACAAGACCTGTCTTCCAGACCCTTCCCTAGGGTCTTTTTCTGGTGCATCCATGTTGACTCTCTATCATTCTTCACCTCCACAGAGCCTGCTGTACCTTCAGTGACAACCAGGGTCTGCCATCTATTTACTTATCAGATGCAGGATCATAAATCCCAGACTAACTCCCATGAAAATAAGGGAGGCTTGAACACCTGAGATCAGGGCTGGAGACTCCAGATTCAAGTGATGAAGGTCCTTGCAATGGAGAGAGCATTTCTGGCAAGAGCTCTCAAGACAGCCTGATCTGCCCTGGGTTAGCAACTGGCTGGGGGGCAGAGCCCAGAGGGTGGTGGTGAATGGTGCCACATCCAGCTGGCAGCCAGGCACCAGTGGTGTGCCCCAGGGATCAGTGCTGGGCCCCATCCTGTTCAACATCTTTATTGATGATCTGGAGGAGGGCATTGAGTCCATCCTCAGTAAGTTTGCAGATGACACCAAGCTGGAGGCAGGAGTTGATCTGTTAGAAGGTAGGAGAGCTCTGCAGGCTGGGCTGCCACTGCTCTTCTGGGGCTAATGGAGCTGATGTTTGAAGGTTTTTTTTGGTTGTTGTTTTCTAAAGCAAATATCAGATTTCAAGAGGGAAGTGAAACCAGAAGAGAAACCTCTTTTTTTTTGCTTTTATTTCTCCCCTCCCTCACCCCCCTTCCTTTTTTTTTTCCCCCCCTCCTGCTCTCATGCTTTTCATCTGTAATTATTTTCACAGCCTGGAATAAATTCACACTGGATTCAAGCACCTCCTCATCCATAAAGAAAGTGATAATGGCTGGAGATCAAAAGAGCAAGAAGTTCAACCTGGGACACGCTTCTGCTGAGAGAAAGCCCAGTGCTCTCCTTCCTGGGGGAAGAAGCAATTTACAGACAGTTTTGTCTTCTCAACAAAAATGGCTAATAGGGCCACATAGGAGACTTGTGCCAAAGTAATCAAATTCTCCCTGAAAAGAGAAAGGAGGAAAGAGATTCTTAATAACAGCCTACCAGAGAACCTATCTGTGGGGGAAGATGGAGGTGGCTGGCTGCAGATTGCTTTTGCTCTCCTGTGTGGGCATCTCCTGGGCTTTTATTCAGCTCTTGAGTGGCTGGGAGCTGCTGCTGCCCGTGCTGCTGGCACGAGTGGGCCACGACCACGGAAGAATTGGCAGCTGTAGGTTACTCAGTTAGCATTCTCACCCTCAACCCATCCCTTTGGCTGGTGTGTCCTGCTGTTCAGCAGCTGACCCAGCTACTCCTGAGAGCTCCTGGGAAAAACAAAGACTCTTGAGCAGTTAGTTTTGTGGTTCACACCTTGGCCTTTCAGGAATTCACAATCCCAGCGTGGTGGAAAAGGACCTGTGGAGGTCATCCAGTCCAACCCCTCTGCTAAAGCAGAGGCACCCACAGGAGCTTGCCCAGGATTGGAATCTCTCCAGAGAAGGAGACTCCACAACCTCTCTCTGGGCAGCCTGCTCCAGTGCTCTGTGACCCTTACAGTAAAGAAGTTCCCCCTTGTTTTGAGCCTGCTCCAGGGCTCCAGCACTCTCATGCCAAAGAAATTTCTCCTCATCTTCAGCTAGAAGCTTCTGTGCTTCAGTCTGTGCCGCTTCTCCCATCACTGGGCACCACTAAGAAGAGTCTGGCCTCATCCTCTTGCCACCCACAGGCCCTTTAGCTCTTGCTAAGCATTGATCAGATTCTTCTCTCACACTTCTCTTCTGCAGGCTCAACATCCCCAGGGCTCTCAGCCTTTTCTCCTCACAGAGATGTTCCAGGTTCCTCAGCAACCTCTTGACCTCCATTGGACATTCCCCAGTATTTCCCTTTCTTTCTTGCACTGGGGAGCCCAGAACTCAACTTAATACTCTAGATGTGGTCTCACCAAAGCAGAAGGGAAGTAGAACCTCCTCTCCCAGGCAAGCAGCACCAGAACAAGAGGACACAGTCTCAAGCTGTGCCAGGGGAGGTTTAAGCTGGAGGTTAGGAAGACACTCTTCCCAGCAAGAGAGATTGGCCATTGGGATGTGCTGCCCAGGGAGGTGTTTAGGAAGAGCCTGGCTGAGGCACTTGTTGCCATGGCTGAGTTGATTAGATGGTGTTGGGTGAGAGGTTGGACTTGATGATCTCAAAGGTCTTTTCCAGCTTGGTGAATTGAAATGAATTGAATTGAATTGAATTGAATTGAATTGAATTGAATTGAATTCAATTCAATTCAATTCAATTCAATTCAATTCAATTCAATTCAATTCAATTCAATTCAATCCTATTCCTATTCTATTCTATTCTATTCTATTCTATTCTATTCTATTCTATTCTATTCTATTCTATTTCATTCCATTCCATTCCATTCCACTCCACTCCACTCCACTCCACTCCACTCCACTCCACTCCAGTCTTCATGCCCCCAGGGTGTGCTAAACCTTGAGGGGCTTTCCTTCCCCCCTGAGCACCCCCAAACAAGCCTATTTTGTTTGTTTAAAGTCTCCATCATTTGAATTTTGAAAACATGATTCGAATTTCTTTTTCCAAGGCAGATTTCTTTTGACAATCCTATCAGGAGGCTCTGGCTGCTGCCAAGTATTGGGGGTTTGCTGGGCTAATTCTCGGCTGCGCTTCGCCGGCACCGGTTTGCTGACAACCATCTGCTCCAGCCTCGCTTCCCTTCCTTAAAGTCAGCCCAAGAGAAATTAAAATATCAAAAGGAAACATTTCCCAAGGAGTGGGAAGGAAGCAAGGAATAAGAGTGCTGGAACTGTAAACAGCTTCTGAGCTGAAGTTTCGCTCCAGCCCCTTGGTGCAGCGGGTTTGCCCGCGGGCGAGCTGAAGGTGGTGCAGCCTGGAGCTTCTCTGGCGCCGCCGTGGGGTGCAGCAGCTCCCCAGGCAGGCAGGAGCAGTTAGTATCACAGTATCATAGTAGTGTCATAATATCATAGTAGAGTCATAGTATCAGTCAGGGTTGGAAGGGACCACAAGGATCAGCTAGTTCCAACCCCCCTGCCATGGGCAGGGACACCCCACACTAGATCAGGCTGGCCAGAGACTCATCCAGCCTGGGCTTAAACACCTCCAGGGACGGAGCCTCAACCACCTCCCTGCACAACCCATTCCAGGGTTTCACCACTCTCACGGTGAAGAACTTCCTCCTCACATCCAGCCTGAATCTCCCCACCTCCAGCTTCATTCCATTCCCCCTAGTCCTATCAGTACCTGGAATCATGGAGGAGGAATCATGGAAGCTCTGCTTGTATTTCCCAGAGGTCTTCCCAAGGGCATGGGGAAGGTTATTTTATCCCAAAACAGAATTGTCATAGCTGGAAGGGACCTCAAGGATCAGCCAGTTCCAACCCCCCTGCCATGGCCAGGGACACCTCACACTACAGCAGGTTGCTCACAGCCACATCCAACCTGGCTGCAGACACCTCCAGGGCATGGTTATTAAGCCACGTCCCAAAGTGCCACGGCCACAAGGTTTCTTGAACACCTCCAGGGATGCTGACTGCAGCACCTTCCTGGGCAACCTGTTCCAGGCTCTCTCCACCCTCATAGGGAAGAACATTCCTAGTATCATAGAATCAATAAAGTTGGAAAAGACCTCAGAGATTATCAACTCCAACCCACCAACTAACACCTCATGACCTCCAATCTGAATCTACCAATCTCTATGGCCTCCAGCCCACAATGGCTTCTTTGCTCCTCCAGGTTTCCTTGTACCTTGGATTACCTAAATGGGCTGGAGCAGGTCCAGAGAAGGGCAACCAAGCTGGTGAACAGTCTGGAGATCAGGTCTGGTGAGGAGCAGCTGAGGGTAGAGGGGTCATCGAGACTGGAGAAGAGGAGACTGAGGGGAGACCTTCTGGCTCTCCACAGCTCCCTAAAAGGAGGTAGGAGTGAGGTGGGGGTCTGTCTCTTCGCCCCAGGGAACAAGAGACAGGACAGGAGGAAATGGCCTCAAGTTACACCAGGGGAGGTTTAAGTTGGATCTGAAGAAAAATTTCTTCCCCCCAAATGGTTGTCAAGACCTGGCCCAGGCTGCCCAGGGCAGTGGTGGAGTCCCCATCCTTGCAGGGTATTCCAAGCTGTGTAGATGTGATGCTGAGGGCCATGGTTTAGTACTGTGCTCAGCACTGATTAGGCCACACCTTGAGTCCTGTGTCCAATTCTGGGCTCCTCAGTTTAGGAAAGATGTTGAGATGCTGGAAAGTGTCCAGAGAAGGGCAAGGCTGAAGGTGAGGAAGAAATTCTTCCCAGCAAGAGAGATTGGCCATTGGGATGTGCTGCCTAGGGAGGTGGTGGAGTCTCCATCCCTGGAAGTGTTTAAAAAGAGCCTGGCTGAGGCCATTGGTGCCATGGTTGAGTTGATCAGATGGTGTTGGGTGAGAGGTTGGACTCAGTGACCTCTGAGGCTTTTACCAGCCTGGTTACTTCTATTCTGTTTCTCACTGGTGACCTGGCAGTGCTGGGTTAGTGATTGCCCTTGATTTTCAAGGTCTCTTCTAACCCAATGACTCCATGGTTCTATGATTCCCACCCCAAAGAGTCTCAATCCTAACATGCCAGGGTGGAAGGGACCCAAGGATCCTCTGTCCAAGTGCTGCTGCCCTCAGGGCAGGTGAGACCGCAGAAGCCTCATGGCAGGAGGAGCCCCTGCGCCGCTGCCAGGCTTGTGCACAGCTCTGTGATCAGCTTTCCCCCCATGACTAAATTAACCATTGATCATTAGAATGGTGCTCAAAAAGCAGATGGATCATATTAATTAAATGTCACAGTTGGCTTCCTGTAGCCTTGTGGTATCCAGCGCGGCACTGAATGCGGGAGCCGAAGAGATGCTTCCACGGGCCTCCCAGTGCCCCCACCCCAGCTGCTGAAGAAAGGGACTCACATTGCACCAGGAGAGGTCTAGGTTGGATGTTAGGAACGAATTCTTTCCTGCAGGGGTGGTCAGGCATTGGAACAGCCTGCCCAGGGAGGTGGTGGAGTCACCATAGAATCATAGAGTTGATGTTGGTGAGGGGTCTGGAGCACAGCCCTGGGAGGAGAGGCTGAGGGAGCTGGGGTTGCTTAGCCTGGAGAAGAGGAGGCTCAGGGGAGACCTTCTTGCTCTCTCCAACTCCCTGAAGGGAGGTTGTAGCCAGGTGGGGGTTGGTCTCTTCTCCCAGGCAAGCAGCACCAGAACAAGAGGACACAGTCTCAAGCTGTGCCAGGGGAGGTTTAGGCTGGAGGTGAGGAAGAAATTCTTCCCAGCAAGAGAGATTGGCCCTTGGGATGTGCTGCTCAGGGAGGTGGTGGAGTCTCCATCCCTGGAAATGTTTAAACAGAGCCTGGCTGAGGCACTTGGTGCCATGGTTGAGGTGATTAGATGGTGTTGGGCGATAGGTGGACTTGATGATCTTGAAGGTCTCTTCTAACCTGGTCTATTCTATTCTATTCTATTCCATTCCATTCCATTCCATTCCATTCCATTCCATTCCATTCCATTCCATTCTAACTGGAGCACAGCCTCTACATTTCCAGCTGAAGGAACTGGGACTTCTTAGTATTAAGAAGAGGAGGCTTGAGGGGAGACCTCATTGCTCTCTACAACACCTTGAAAGGAGGTTGAAGCCAGGTGGGACTTGGTCTCTTCTCCCTAGCATCAAGTGATAGAACAAGAGGAAACGGCCTGGAAATGTGCCAGGGAAGGTTTAGGTTGGACATGAGGAACAATTTCTTCCCTGCAAGAGTGGTCAGGCACTGGCACAGGCTGCCCAGGGAGGTGGTGGAGTCACCATGCCTGGAGGTGTTGAAGAAAACTGTGGCCATGGCACTTGGGGCCATGGTTTGATGGCCATGGTGGTGTTGGCTTGGTGGTTGGACTCCATGATCTCAGAGGTGGCTTTTTCCCCAGATGAAACACTTCCATGATGCCAGATTTCAGCCTTGATAGTGCTTTTGCTTAAAAAGTGCTAAGCAGCCTGGCTCAGAGCTGCTGCTTAGAGGGGGAAAAAAAAAAGAAGATGAAGGAGAAGTCAGAACAAGGAAATTAATTCACCAAGTATGATTTTAGCACAGCTGCTGTCTGTGTCTTTGCAATAATTTGGTGGAAGACAGAACTGCTGTCATTTGAGTCAAAGCATTATTCCCCCTGCTCAAACAAGGTGCAGCGTGCCCTGGCTTTATGGAACAACAAAGGAGGATTGAAGGGGTTCTGTGGTGTTGTGCCTTCAGCTATCTGTAGCTGCTGGGCATGGCTGTGGCTGGGAAACAGCCCTGTGAGCAGAAGGGCTCTCCTGTGCTGACAGCAGAGGGGAGCACTTGGAGGGGGGGGCAGGGAAAGGAGCGGCTGGTGCTGGAGCAGGGCTGAACCCTGGGGTGGAATAGGATCATAGAAGGGTTTTGGTTGGTGTCCTCTTGTTCTGCTGCTGGGTGCCTGCATGGGAGAAGAGACCAGCCCCCACCTGGCTACAGCCTCCCTGCAGGGAGTTGGAGAGAGCAAGAAGGTCTCCCCTCAGCCTCCTCTTCTCCAGGCTAAGCAACCCCAGCTCCCTCAGCCTCTCCTCACAGGGCTGTGCTCCAGACCCCTCCCCAGCTTTCTTGCCCTTCTCTGGACACCTTCCAGCAGCTCAACATCTTTCCTAACCTGAGGAGCCCAGAACTGGACACAGGACTCAAGGTGTGGCCTGAGCAGTGCTGAGCACAGGGCAGAATGACTTCCCTGCTCCTGCTGACCACACTCTTCCTGCTGCAGGCCAGGATGCCCTTGGCCTTCTTGGCCACCTGGGCACACTGGTGGCATGGGATGGCATGGTTTGAGGGGGAAAGGACCTTTAAAGGTCCATCTAGTCTAACCCCCCTGCAGTCAGTAGGAACACCTGCAACAAGAGCAAGCTGCTCAGAGCCCCAAAGAACCTGAGCTGGAATGGTTCCAGGGATGGGACATCTCCCACCGCTCTGGGCAGCCTGCTCCAGGGCTCCAACACCCTCACTGCAAAGAAGTTTCTCCTCATAGGGAGGTGGAGATTCCTGTGTAGAAGTCTGTGTCTGTTGGCCCAAGTCCTGTCACAGGACACCTCTGCTAAGAGGCTGTCCCTTTCTTCTTGACACATGAAGATGAAGAGGAAGGACCCAAGCCAATGGAGGTCGCACTCCTGACATTTCAAGCTGCAACCTTTCCAGCACTCCCATCAAGAGGCCTCACCTCATGGTGAGCAGCATCAGTGCTCTTAGGAAAACAAAAGCAGGGAGAGATGAATAAACCTCTGTCACTAATCAGTGTGAAACTGTTAATTTTAATTGAATTACAGCAAACTTGGAGCCGAGCAGATAAGTCCTAATCCTGTAATGCTTCAATTTGCTGCCTAATATTCCTCTAATATTCTGAACCACCCCCATTGCTGACACTGCCTAATCAATTCCGTGAGGAATTTGGGCAACTTTGAGAGGCTGTTGTTGTTTGGAGGCAAATTAAGGCAGGGCAGTTTCAGAGGCTTCTGGGGAAAGCAGTGGTGAAGCCCTGAGGAGGGATCAGGGTAGGAGAGGAACACCTGGCATGGGAATGGGATGGCAAAAGCATGGAGTGATTTGGGTAGGAAGGGACCTCAAGGATCAGCCAGTTCCAACTCTCCTGCCATGGCCAGGGACACCTCCCACTAGCCCAAGTTGCTCAAGGCCTCATCCAACTTTGCCTTCATCTTCTCCAAGGAGGGGACATAGAATCAGAGAATTGTCAGGGTTGGAAGGGACCTCAAGGCTCAGCCAGCTCCAACCCCCCTGCCATGGGCAGGGACACCTCACACCACAGCAGGTTGCTCACAGCCACCTCCAGCCTGGCTGCAAACACCTCCAGGCAGGAGGCTTCCACCACCTCCCTGGGCAACCTGTGCCAGGCTCTCACCACCCTCATGGGCAACAACTTCTTCCTCACAGCCAATCTCAATCTCCCCATTTCTAGTTTTGCTCCATCCCCCCCAGTCCTATCCCTCCCTGACACCCTCAAAAGTCCCTCCCCAGCTTTCTTGGAGCCCCCTGCAGATCCTGGAAGGCCACAATTAGGTCTCCTCAGAGCCTTCTCTTCTTCAGACTGAACAGCCTCAACTCCCTCAGTCTGTCCTCACAGCAGAGCAGCTCCAGCCCTCTGCTCCTCCTCGCGGCCCTTCTCTGGACACTGTCCAGCACCTCCAGATCCTTCCTGGAAGAGAGGCTCCAGAACTGGACACAGTGCTCCAGGGCATGATTCTATGAAGCTGCAGGCAGAAGCTTCTTGGACTCCTCAGCCCTTTGTTCTCCAGTGCAGAACTGAATAGATTTATGGGAAAGGCAAAGCCTGCAAGAAGCAAAAAGACTCAATTAACCCACCCTCCCCTTCCAATTCATTATGGAGGTGAAAACAGGAGTGTGCAGGACACCCAGGGGTGCACACAGAGAGGTGATTTATGCCCAGGTTTGGAGCAGCAAGTGCCTGAGGAACAGCAGAGATCCATAATGGGTGAGTGATCTCCAGGAGGGCTCTCCAATAACTCAGGCAAGATGCAGCAGCAATGCCTGCAGCAGGCAGGGGGATTTGTCTTAATGAATTTGCTTTATGCACTGCTCACAACCCACCACCATTCCAGCCTCTAAAACTGGCTCTGTTCAGACAGAGAAGGGTTTAAAAGGTGTGCTGATAGACAACAACGTTCCTCATGAGCCAGCAATAAGCCCTCATGGACAAGGACAATGTTCTGCTGGGGTGCATGGAGAGAAGTGTGGCCAGCAGGTCAACAGAAGCCCTCCTTGCTCCCTACTCTACCCTAGTGAGGCCACATCTGGAGTCTTGGATGCAGTTCTGGGCTCCCTAGTTCAAGAGAGACAGGGAACTGCTGCAGAGAGGCCAGTGGAAGCTTCAAAGATGCTGAGGGGCCTGGAACAGCTCTGTGAGGAGCAAAGGCTGAGAGCCCTGGGGCTGTGGAGCCTGCAGAAGAGCAGCCCCAGAGGGGAGCTGAGCAATGCTCAGCAAGAGCTAAAGGACCTGTGGGGGACAAGAGGCTGGGGCCAGACTCTGCTCAGTGGTGCCCAGGGACAGGATAAGGGACAGCTGGCACCAACTGGAACCCAGGAGGTACCATCTGAAAAGGGGGAAGAAACTTCTTTGTTGTGAGGGTGCTGGAGGCCTGGAGCAGGCTGCCCAGAGAGGTTGTGGAGTCTCCTTCTCCGGGGGGCTTCCAAATGCCCCTGGACACCTTGGTACTGAGCAACCTGCTGTGGTGGTCCCCATCAGCAACACATTTGGAGGTGTGACTAGAGGAACACAGGTGGAAGAAGGGCAGATCCAAGTCTCCCTCTTCTGTGCCTCACCCTTTGCTAATGCCTGACTGAGAGGTGCCTCTAGACATCACCTAGAGAGGGAAGCACAGAGGGGTGATCTGTCTGACCAGGATTCATCCATGAGCTAGCCCATGACTGAGCATTGGGAGCTATCTCAGATAGGTTTGTGCACAGGATAAATACCCAGGCACGCTGATTTCCTTCCCACTGGCCTCCACGGAGCGAGATGCTAAATTTAGTGACTAAATTATTCATGTTGTGATATTCTCCTGATCTTAATCTTTGACTCTCTTCTGCCAGGCAGCAGAACACCCGGTGAAGACAAACATTTCGCGAGGCTGCTCTCTCCTGCAGACAGAAAATGTGCCTTCAGAGGCAGCCTAGGCCAGGAAACCAGCAAGGCTGGGAGGTGAGACCCCAGAGGAATCTACCCATGGTGGAGCTGCTTTCTCCCTCCACACACAGGGGCTCAAGGCTGCTGCTTGTATCAGTTAGGTGTCCCAGACCATTTTTGGGACTGAAGTCCCTTAAGAAACCTGCAGACTAGGGACAGAGCAGCCAGGCAGAAAGGGACGTGGGGGGTACTGGTTGACAGCAGCTGAATATGAGCCAGCAGTGTGCCCAGGGGGCAAAGAAGGCCAATGGCATCCTGGCCTGCAGCAGGAAGAGTGTGGCCAGCAGGAGCAGGGAAGTCATTCTGCCCTGTGCTCAGCACTGCTTAGGACACACCTGGAGTCCTGTGTCCAGTTCTGGGCTCCTCAGCTTAGGAAAGATGTTGAGGTGCTGGAAGGTGTCCAGAGAAGGGCAAGAAAGCTGGGGAGGGGTCTGGAGCACAGCCCTGTGAGGAGAGGCTGAGGGAGCTGGGGTTGCTTAGCCTGGGAAGAGGAGGCTCAGGGGAGACCTTCTTGCTCTCTCCAATTGCCTGAAGGGAGGTTGTAGCCAGGTGGGGGTTGGTCTCTTCTCCCAGGCACCCAACACCAGAACAAGAGGACACAGTCTCAAGCTGTGCCAGGGGAGATTTAGGTTGGAGGTTAGGAAGAAATTCTTCCCAACAAGAGAGATTGGCCATTGGGATGTGCTGCCCAGGGAGATGGTGGAGTCCCCATCCCTGGAGGTGTCAGGGGACGATAGGACATGGGGGGAATGGAGCAGAACTAGAAATGGGGAGATTGAGATTGGCTGTGAGGAAGAAGTTCTTCCCCATGAGGGTGGTGAGAGCCTGGCACAGGTTGCCCAGGGAGGTGGTGGAAGCCTCCTGCCTGGAGGTGTTTGCAGCCAGGCTGGATGTGGCTGTGAGCAACCTGCTGTGGTGTGAGGTGTCCCTGGCCATGGCAGGGGGGTTGGGACTGGCTGAGCCTTGAGGTCCCTTCCAACCCTAACAATTCTGTGAGTCAGTGGCAGACCGAGGGTTTGGCTTCTCTCCTGACACGCTGCTGCTGTCATGCAGGCAGCTTTGCTGGGCTGGGTTTGTTTGTTTGCTTATTTCTCGTGCTAAAAGGCTCTGAAAGAGCTCTGAGGAGCATCTGCACACTCCAGCGACGCCGCCAGCGGCTGCGGCACAACTTCGCCGGCGCTGCGGAAATCAGCTCCTGTTTGGTAAATTGAAGGTTTGGTTGTGTGAGTCAACAGATTTAATTTCTTGGGTAATAAACTGCTCTGGAGTGATGTCTGACTCATCCCTTTCTGCCTTTGGAAGCGGGGTGAGGAAGCCGGGAGGCCCAGGCTGGCGGAGATCTGGCACGGCGCGGGGAGGGAACCCCTGCCGCGCCGCACCGCTCGCCCCGCGGAGCTTCACCTTACTCATCCTCAGGGGGATGTGGGGCTTGCAGCTGTGAGTCACCTTGCCCCACGGGGTGGGCCTGTGCAAAATCAAAGCAGCTGAAGCCTGGGGATGGTTTGTTCATCCCTCACGTGGGGTCTGCTCAGTTTTTCCCACGGCTTGGACTCGCACAACCTTTTGTTTGGAAGCCACCGTTAGGATGAGGAGAGTGAGACACCTGAACGTGTCCAGAGAGGGGCAAGGAGGCTGGGGAGGGGTCTGGAGCACAGCCCTGGGAGGAGAGGCTGAGGGAGCTGGGGTTGCTTAGCCTGGAGGCTCAGGGGAGACCTCATTGCTCTTTACAGCTACCTGAAGGGAGGTTGTAGCCAGGTGGGGGTTGGTCTCTTCTGCCAGGCAAGCAGCAGCAGAACAAGAGGACACAGTCTCAAGCTGTGCCAGGGGAGGTTTAGGCTGGAGGTGAGGAGAAAGTTCTTCCCAGCAAGAGAGATTGGCCATTGGGATGTGCTGCCCAGGGAGGTGGTGGAGTCCCCAGCCCTGGAGGTGTTTAGGAAGAGCCTGGATGAGGCTGTGCCAGAGGAAGTTTAGACTCGAGGTGAGCAGAAAGTTCTTCACAGAGAGAGTTGTTAGCCATTGGAAAAGTTGTTAGCCAGGCTGGAAAAGACCTCAGAAATCATCAAGTCCAATCTATTAGCTAATACCAAACAGCTCCTGACAACTATACCATGGCTCCAAATGCCACATCCAATCCCTTTTTTAACACCTCCAGAGTTGGGGACTCCACCACCTCCCTGGGCAGCACATCCCAATGGCAAATCTCTCCTTCTGTGAAGAACTTTCTCCTCATCACCAGCCTAAACCTCTCCTGGCACAGCTTGAGACTCTGTCCTCTTGTTCTGGTGCTGCTTGCCTGCCTGGGAGAAGAGACCAACTTCCACCTGGCTACAACCTCCCTGCAGGGAGTTGGAGAGAGCAAGAAGGTCTCCCCTGAGCCTCCTCTTCTCCAGGCTAAGCAACCCCAGCTCCCTCAGCCTCTCCTCCCAGGGCTGTGCTCCAGACCCCTCCCCAGCTTTCTTGCCCTTCTCTGGACACCTTCCAGCAGCTCAACAGCTTTCCTAACCTGAGGAGCCCAGAACTGGACACAGGACTCCAGGTGTGGCCTAAGCAGTGCTGAGCACAGGGCAGAATGACTTCCCTGCTCCTTCTGGCCACACTCTTCCTGCTGCAGCCCAGGATGCCCTTGCCCTTCTTGCCCACCTGGACCAAGCTGCCCCTAACGTAGAGCTGTCACCTTGCAGGGTCTGGCCCCTCCTCAGAAACTTTTCATTTCAAGGTTCCTTGGGCTAATCAGTGTTTAAGAGCACTATGAACACATTTATCACCTCATTTATCATGTCCCACCCTCGAGCACAGCCCAGGGGAGGCAGCAGGCCGGGGAGTTCTTCACGGCCGGCGCGGCCATCGGCTGCAGACATGTGTCCAACGCTGAGCTCCTGCCATGGGACCATAAATCCTTTCAATTAGTCACCCTGGTGGTATTTACAGCAGTGACACTTTTTAATATTGCAGCTTCTTCTTCATCCCTGAGCAGTTTACAGCAGTGACCCTTTTTAATATCATGACAGCTCCTTCTCCTGCGAGCGGCAGGGAGGGAGCTCCGGGCGGCCGCCGCCAAGTGTGCTGGGGTGCCATGGGAGAGGCTCAGCTCACTTCACCCACAAAGGCATCCTCATGCAGGGAGCCTCCCTGAGCAGATGATGAAGAAAGATGTTGGCTGCTTGTGCATGCATCTCCACCAGCCCAGCTGACTCACCCTTTGATCAAGAGCCCCGTGAGGGAAGGAGCAGCCTCCCGGTGAAGCAGAGGAGCAGTCTGGATTAAAGCAGGAGAAGCAGCGTGACATGTTGGTCCCAGACCTGCAATTGACTCCACTAAGAACAGGATCAGACTCATTATGTACCCAATTAACCAGACCAGGAGTCCATGCAGGGCAGAGGGAGTGGGTGGGAGCTGCCAGGTCTCACCCATGAGAATGGGGACCGAAGGTGAGGACAGCCCTGCAAGGTGACTGCTCCCATGCTGGCTTGCCAAGGCTTTCCCAGGTCCTCTTGGGGAAGGCTGACTCTGGACCTGTTTTGACTTGCACAGAATACAGAATTAACCAGACCTCAGAGATCATCAAGTCCAACCTCTCACCCAGCACCATCTAATCAACTCAACCATGGCACCAAATGCCTCAGCCAGGCTCTTCCTAAATGTCTCCAGGGATGGGGACTCCACCACCTCCCTGGGCAGCACATCCCAATGGCCAAACTTTCTCTCTGGCTGGGAAGAATTTCTTCCTAACCTCCAACCTAAATCTCCCCTGGCACAGCTTGAGACTGTGTCCTCTTGTTCTGGTGCTGCTTGCCTGGGAGAAGAGACCAACCCCCACCTGGCTACAACCTCCCTTCAGGGAGTTGGAGAGAGCAAGAAGGTCTCCCCTGAGCCTCCTCTTCTCCAGGCTAAGCAACCCCAGCTCCCTCAGCCTCTCCTCCCAGGGCTGTGCTCCAGACCCCTCCCCAGCTTTCTTGCCCTTCTCTGGACACCTTCCAGCAGCTCAACCTCTTTCCTAACCTGAGGAGCCCAGACCTGGACACAGGACTCAAGGTGTGGCCTAAGCAGTGCTGAGCACAGGGCAGAATGACTTCCCTGCTCCTGCTGGCCACACTCTTCCTGCTGCAGGCCAGAATGCCCTTGGCCTTCTTGGCCACCTGGGCACACTGCTGGCTCATATTCAGCTGCTGTCAACCAACACCCCCAGGTCCCTCTCTGCCTGGCTGCTCTCAGCCACTCTGACCCCAGCCTGTGGCACTGCCTGGGGTTGTTGTGGCCAATGTGTAGAGATCCTTTCCAGCACAGCAGGGCTTAGGTGACTTGTCCATCTCCTGAGGATGGACATTTTCCTCTCAAAACAGCAACACAAATGTAAGGTGGCCTTACCTGGCCACTCTGGGGGTTCATTTAGCAGGGAAGTTTTGACAGAATCATAGAGCCACAGAGTTGTTTCAGCTGCCAGGGACCTCTAAGGTCATCCAGTCTAACCTTCAGCCCAACACCATGACAGCCACCAAGCCATGGCTCTAAGTGCATTGTCCATAGGCTTCTTGACCGCCTCCAGGGCTGGTGACTCCAGCACCTCCCTGGGCAGCCTGTTCCAATCCCTGACCACTCTTGCAGGGAAGAAATTGCTCCTAATCTTCAACCTAAACCTTCCCTCACTCAATTTCAGGCTATTTTTTTCTATCACCTGATACTGGGGAGAAGAGACCAACCCCCATTTCACTCCAATTTCCCTTCAGAGCCATGAGGTCTCCCCTCAGCCTCCTCTCCTTCAGACTAACTTTAAGGGTCAATTTTAATGAAAGAATTGTCCCAAGGCCTCTTACAAACCTGCAACAGGACAGGAAGAAGACTCCAAGCACTGGAGCAACCCTAACCATGGGCTTCAGAGCCTGGGGTTAATGTCAACACCAAGGAGGGAAGAGTCTCTTGTGATCATCTTCATTTTCCACTCCATTTTATAAACATTCCTAATGAGCTCTGCAGGAAGCAGCAGTTACATAAGGACACAGGCAGCAGCTCATAAACAAAGAGGTCCTGAGGGGATGAAGAGAGAACAGGCTCTGTGCTGGCCTGAGCTCCAACTTTCTGAAGCAGTTCAGAGTTTTCCTGGTATCTATAATCACTTCTGAACCAAAAACCTGGAGGGTTCCAATACTCAAAGGGGTCCTGCAAGAAAGCAAGGAATTGGATGTGGCACTTGGTGCCATGAGGTCTGTGAGGTCTGTGGTGACAGGTTGGACTTGGTGATCTTGGAGGTCTCTTCCAACCTTGGTGATACTGTGAATTTTTAACAGTGGCTTTGCAATGATAGGATGAGGAGCAATGGCTTTGAGCTGGAAGAGAGGAGACCACGCAGAGGGACCTTGACAGACTGCAGAGCTGAGCCCATGACAGCCTCATGAGGTTCAACAAGACCAAGGGCAAGGTCCTGCAGCTGGCTCAGGGCAATCCCAAGCACTGCTATAGGCTGGGCAGGGACTGGCTGGAGAGCAGCCCTCAAGAAAAGGACCTGGGAGTACTGGGGGAGGAGAAGCTCAACAGGAGCCAGCAGTGAGCACTTGCAGACCAGAAAGCCACTCACATCCTGGGCTGCAGCAAGAGAAGCAGAGCCAGCAGGGCCAGGGAGGGGATTCTGCCCCTCTGCTCCACTCTGCTGAGACCACAGCTGGAGCTCTGGGGCCAGTTCTGGAGCCTCTGTGCCAGGAAGGATCTGGAGGTGCTGGAAGGTGTCCAGAGAAGGGCCAGGAGAATGAGCAGAGGGCTGGAGCTGCTCTGCTAGGAGGACAGACTGAGGGAGTTGGGGTTGTGCAGTCTGGAGAAGAGAAGGCTCTGAGGAGACTTAATTATGGCCTTGCAGTCTCTGCAGGGGGCTCCAAGAAAGCTGGGGAGGGACTTTTGAGGGTGTCAGGGAGGGATAGGACTGGGGGGGATGGAGCAGAACTAGAAATGGGGAGATTGAGATTGGCTGTGAGGAAGAAGTTGTTGCCCAGGAGGGTGGTGAGAGCCTGGCACAGGTTGCCCAGGGAGGTGGTGGAAGCCTCCTGCCTGGAGGTGTTTGCAGCCAGGCTGGAGGTGGCTGTGAGCAACCTGCTGTAGTGTGAGGTGTCCCTGGCCATGGCAGGGGGTTGGGACTGGCTGAGCCTTGAGGTCCCTTCCAACCCTGACAATTCTATGAGTCAGACTCATAGAAGAAGAAATTTTTCCAGTGAGGCTGGGGAGACAGTGGAACAGGTTTCCCAGGGAAGCTGTGGCTCCCTCCTCCCTGGAGATGTTCAAGGCCAGGTTGGATGAGACCCTGAGGAACCTGTGCTAGTGTGAGGTGTCCCTGGCCCACGGCAGGAGGGTTGGAACTTGATGCTCTTTAGGGTCCCTTCCAACCCAACCCATTCTGTGATTCTGTGAACAAGGAACACTCTGGAAAAAGCCTCAGCAGCTGGGGATTTTATTTATCCATAACACCCTGGGTGATAAATCTCTTGTCAATTAATCTGAGATGTATTAGGGTGCACAAAGAAGTGATTGCTGAGTATCAAAAATAGGCCTCTTATCAGCTCTCTGTCTCACACAGTGAACAAATGAAGGGAGCAGGAGTAGGGAGATATGATCACAGCTTTATTTATTGTTTGGTTCCCTGTCCTGTCCTGGTAATGGAGTTTTAAACAAATGGTAGCTTCCTTATCAGCATCTGGGGAGGGATAGAATAGAAAGAATAGAATAGAATAGAATAGAATAGAATAGAATAGAATAGAATAGAATAGAATAGAATAGAATAGAATAGAATAAACCAGACCAGGTTGGGAGAGACATTGGAGATCATCAAGTCCAACCTTTCACCCAACACCATCTGATCAACTCAACCATGGCACCAAGTGCCTCAGCCAGGCTCTTCCTAAACACCTCCAGGGATGGGGACTCCACCACCTCCCTGGGCAGCACATCCCAATGGCCAATCTCTCTTGCTGGGAAGATTTTCTTCCTCACCTCCAGCCTAAACCTCCCCTGGCACAGCTTGAGACTGTGTCCTCTTGTTCTGGTGCTGCTTGCCTGCCTGGGAGAAGAGACCAACCCCCAGCTGGCTACAACCTCCCTTCAGGGAGTTGCAGAGAGCAAGAAGGTCTCCCCTGAGCCTCCTCTTCTCCAGGCTAAGCAACCCCAGCTCCCTCAGCCTCTCCTCCCAGGGCTGTGCTCCAGACCCCTCCCCAGCTTTCTTGCCCTTCTCTGGACACCTTCCAGCAGCTCAACCTCTTTCCTGACCTGAGGAAACTCTGTTTTGTGCTCAGTGAAACTCTGCTTTGTGCTGCAGACCTTGGCTGTGGCCATGGGCCACCTGTGCAGCCCAGGGCTGAGCACCGTGCTGCTTCCTTCCTCTCCACTCCCCTGCAGCCTTCCCTCCATCTGTAGGCATTCAACTAACCTCCCCCCAAATTAATATAGCAGCCAGGTGCTGCAGAAGCAATAAGTGCTGGGAGGCAGAGGATTAGATTATTTACAGTTTCCTACATTTTAATGTCAAAACCCACATCCCCCAGCATGGTGGTGGAGAAAAGGAGCTTCTGAGGGATTTGGAAGCTAACAGGGATTGTAATGCTGATCAAGATGAATGACCCATGCTGATGGAATCCCTGTAAACAAAAAAAGCCCTGCTGAAGCAACACAGCTCCCAGGATTAGGGAAACTTGAGCTAAATGAGGTGCTGAGGCAGAAATGATTTCTATGCAAATCACAGAGAGCAAAAAAAAAGAAGTGGGGACCAGGGTGGGGAGACAAAAAATGGTGAATGAAAACATGGTTGTTAGTTGAGGAACCTGCAGAGCTGCTCTGAAACACCCAGTCTGAAACACAAATGAATCACAGAGGAGTTTGGGTTGGGAGGGACCCTAAAGATCACTCAGTTCCAACCCCCCTGCCATGGGCAGGGACACCTCCTTCTACTCCAGGTTCTTCATGGCCTTTTCAACCAGGCCTTGAACACCTCTAGGGAGGGGGCATCCATGACCTCCCTGGGCAACCTGGGACCCTAAACATCACTCAGTTCCAACCCCCCTGCCATGGGCAGGGACATCTCTCTCTTCCCCAGGTTCCTCAAGACCTTTTCAACCTGCCCTTGAGCACCTGTAGGGAGGAGGCATCCATGACCTCCCTGGGCAACCTGTTGCAGTGTCTCACCAGCCTCACTGGAAGGAATCTCCTCCTAATCTCCAGTCTAAATCTCCTCTCTTCCAGCTCAAAGCCATTGCTCTTCATCTTGACACCACAAACCCTTGTAAAAAGACCTTCCCCAGCTCTCCTGTTGCCCCCTTCAGGTACTGGAAGGCTGCTCCAAGTCTCCTTGGAGCCTTCTGTTCTCCAGGCTGAACAGCTCCAGCTCTCCCAGCCCCATTTGCCACAGGGGAGGTGCTCCTGCCCTCTCATCATAGAATCACAGAACTGTCAGGGTTGGAAGGGAGCTCAAGGCTCAGCCAGTTCCAACCCCCCTGCCATGGCCAGGGACACCTCACACTACAGCAGGTTGCTCACAGCCACATCCAGCCTGGCTGCAAACACCTCCAGGCAGGAGGCTTCCACCACCTCCCTGGGCAACCTGTGCCAGGCTCTCACCACCCTCCTGGGCAACAACTTCTTCCTCACAGCCAATCTCAATCTCCCCATTTCTAGTTTTGCTCCAACCCCCCCAGTCCTATCCCTCCCTGACACCCTCAAAAGTCCCTCCCCAGCTTTCTTGGAGCCCCCTGCAGATCCTGGAAGGCCACAGTGAGGTCTCCTGGGAGCCTTCTCTTCTCCAGGCTGAACAGCCCCTTTGTGGCTTCCTCTGGACCTGCTCCAGCAGTTCCTTGTCCTTCTTGTGGTGATGGCACCAGAGCACAAGGAGGACATCGAACTCTCTGAACAGGATTCCAGAGAGCTCCACACAAATTCCCAGCCTGAGCCAGAGCTGCTTCACACTCTTCAGAAATGTCACATGCCACAAACTGGAAGGTTACCAACCCAAGTCTCTATGAATTCCATTGTGCCAGCAGAAGTACCACCAGGTAAATGCCCTCAGCAGAGACACTTGAAAGCCTCAAGGACAACTTCAGGCAGAGTTGATGGAGGATTTTGGAGTTTTCTCTCACTGATCTTTCCAGTGAGACTGGTGAGACATTGGAACAGCTTGTCCAGGGGGGTTGTGGATGTCCCCTCCCTGGTGCTGTTCAAGTCCAGGTTTGATGTGGCCTTCAGAAGCTTGGTCTGGTGGGAGGTGTCCATGCCCATGGCAGGGGGGGTTTGGAACCAGATGGTCTTTAAGGTCCCTTCCAACCCAACCCATTCCATGATTCTCTGGTTTGGGTTTTCTTCATTAATTAGAAATGATCTGCTGAAGCAGGTTGCCATTAGCTGATTATTTGCTCTATTAATGTTTTCTGCTTAAACCTTTTTGTTGTGCTCCTGAGCTTAGAATCATAGAATCAAGCAGGTTGGAAAAGACCTCAGAGGTCATCAAGTCCAACCTCTCACCCAACACCTCCTGACTAACTAATCTATGGCTCCAAGTGCCACATCCAATCCCTTTCTGAGCACCCCCAGGGATGGGGACTCCACCACCTCTCTGGGCAGCCCATTCCAAAGATTCTTGAAGGGAATCTATTCAGAAGTGTCTCCATCCCCAGGTGCTTGGTCAGGAGGGCTTGGAGAACTTGGGCTTTCTCTTCTGGGGGCAGACAGAGTCTCATCCTGCCACAAGAGACCCAGGACAGATCCTGGGCTGCATCAGGAGAAGTGTGGCCAGCAGGTCGAGGGAGGTGATCCTCCCCCTCTGCTCAGCTCTGCTGAGACCCCACCTGGAGTACTGCCTCCAGTTCTGGAGCCCCTATTACAAGAGGGATGTGGAGGTGCTGGAAGGTGTCCAGAGAAGGGCCAGGAGGATGATCAGAGGGCTGGAGCACCTCTCCTGTGAGGACAGACTGAAGGAGTTGGGGCTGTTCAGTCTGGAGAAGAGAAGGCTCCGAGGTGACCTCATTGTGGCCTTCCAGTATCTGAAGGGGGCTACAGGAAGGCTGGGGAAGGACTTCTCAGGATCTCAGGCAGTGATAGGACTAGGGGGCATGGAATGAAGCTGGAGGTGGGGAGATTCAGGCTGGAGGTGAGGAGGAAGTTCTTCCCCATGAGAGTGGTGAAGCCCTGGAATGGGTTGTCCAGGGAGTTGGTTGGGGCCCTGTCCCTGGAGGCGTTTAAGGCCAGGCTGGATGAGGCTCTGGCCAGGCTGATGTAGTGTGGGGTGTCCCTGCCCATGGCAGGGGGGTTGGAACTAGATGATCCTTGTGGTCCCTTCCAACCCTGACTGATACTATGATACTATGACAGCCACAGCATTGCCCTTGCAGCACTGTGGTCTTGCCCATGGGGTCTTGCCCTTCAACAAGGCCTTGAGCTGGTGCCATGGGAAGGATCACAGAATCAACCAGGTAGGGAAAGACCTCAGGGATCATTAAGCCAAACCTATCACCTTGTACCTAACCCCTCCTGACAACTAAACCACGGCTCCCAGCCCTGCTTTGAGTCTGTAGCTGTGTGAAATTATGCAGCTCCTCGTTTGTCTGGGCTAAAAATAAACATGGAATAGCTGCTTTAATTGATAAGTAAATATCATTAATTGATACAATTACAATTAATGCAGGAGAAGTGGCAGGGACTCGGGGCAGCGTGGAACGGATCGGCGACGGAGGCTTGGGGTGATGAAGATGCTCATCTCCCTCCTCCTGCATCCAAGTGCCAGGGTCTCCATATCGGCCACAACAACCCCAGGCAGTGCTACAGGCTGGGGACAGAGTGGCTGAGACCAGCCAGGCAGAAAGGGACCTGGGGGTGCTGGTGGACAGCAGCTGAACAGGAGCCAGCAGTGTGCCCAGGTGGCTAAGAAGGCCAAGGGCATCCTGGCCTGCAGCAGGACAGTGCGGCCAGCAGGAGCAGGGAAGTCATTGTGCCCTGTGCTCAGCACTGCTTAGGCCACACCTTGAGTCCTGTGTCCAGTTCTGGGCTCCTCAGGTTAGGAAAGATGTTGAGCTGCTGGAAGGTGTCCAGAGAAGGGCAAGAAAGCTGGGGAGGGGTCTGGAGCACAGCCCTGGGAGGAGAGGCTGAGGGAGCTGGGGTTGCTTAGTCTGGAGAAGAGGAGGCTCAGGGGAGACCTTCTTGCTCTCTCCAACTCCCTGCAGGGAGGTTGTAGCCAGGTGGGGGTTGGTCTCTTCTGCCAGGCAAGGAGTACCAGAACAAGAGGACACAGTCTCAAGCTGTGCCAAGGGAGGTTTAGGCTGGAGGTGAGGAGAAAGTTCTTCCCAGCAAGAGAGATTGGCCATTGGGATGTGCTGGACACAGGACTCAAGGTGTGGCCTCACCAGTGCTGAGTAGATGCAACAGTGAGGGGAAATGTCTTCCTGCCCAGGAAGCTTTAGGGCAGTTATTGCTGTTTTCCAGCAAGGAGAGCTAACCGGTGACAAAGGAGAGCTCTGATGGGCCTTCAGTGCCTGCTGCTCTGCCGCCTCGTTGAGTAAGGAGAATAGAAGAGGGGTGGAGGATTCCACAGGCAAATCTGCACACAGCTAAGGAAGGATGAGGAGCCTGGAGACCAAGGGCAGGTTTGGGCATGTTTGAGTGGCAGCTGGCAGTGTTTGTGCTCGCTGGGAAGGGAGCCAAGGCAAGGAGGAAGAGGAGCAGACAGGAGGGATGTCTCCTGGTGGTTGCTTGGGGGGGAGGTAGCTCAGCTGGGTACCTGAGATCATTTCTGGGAAAAGCCTGATATAGAATCATAGAATTGGTTGGAAGAGCCCTCCAAGATCATTGAGTCCAAGCATCAACCCCAAGCCACCAGGACCACTAAACCATGCCCCAAAGTGCCACATCCACATTTCCTGAGCACCTCCAGGCATGTTGACTCCATCACCTCCCTGGGCACCCTGGTCCAATGCCTGACCACGCTTGCAGGAAAGAAATTGTTCCTCATCTCCAACCTAAACCTCCCCTGGCACAGTTTCAGGCCATTTTACCTCATTCTATCAGCTGACACTAGGGAGCAGGGACCAAACCCTCTCCCCCCCTCACTGCACCCTCCCCTCAGGACATCTTCCAGCTTGGAGGAGGGAAACAATGCCACATTGTTCTAATTCTCCTAAGCCACAACATTTCTCTGTGCTCATCAGCGTTCAGCTCAAGGTTCTCCGGCTCATCAGAGCTGTAACAAGAGAGACAGTGAGGAGGAAGAGAGAAGAGCTCGTTAGGAGCAGCCAGATTAAAGGCAGGAGCTGCCTTCCGAGGCTGCCGCGTCTTCTTTGGAGCTGGCTCGCTGACCCGAGCTGCCCTCTTCCAAGTGGTGGCACGTGTCAGGCTGCTCAGCAGGCTGGCTGGAAGGCTCAGAGCATCTAATTGCATGTGCTGCTCCTGCATCGTGCACCAGGGACCCCGCAGATGACAGGGACACGCCGCTGCGACGTGCCAGCTGCGGCGCCGCCGCCGCTGCCCCTGCTGAAAAGGGCAGCTGGGTAATTGGGATGTCTCCAGCTCCACGTTGACAGCAGGGAGATGAAGCAGTTTGCTGGTGGCAGCTCTGCTGGGGCTGATCCTGCTCTGGATGCTCAGCACGAGCCCTCAGTACCATGGCTTGAGGGAGGTGGGTACCACGGTGTGGTGGCCAGGGGGCAGAGGGGTTGGTATGGGGACACAGGACACACAGCATAGGGTCATAGAACCATAGAATTGTTAGGGTTGGAAGGGACCACAAGGATTATCCAGCTCCAACCCCTCTGCCATGGCCAGGGACACCTCACACTAGCACAGGTTCCTCAAGGTCTCATCCAACCTGGCCTTGAACGTCTCCAGGGAGGAGGCATCCACAGCTTCCCTGGGAAACCTGTTCCAGTGTCTCTCCAGCCTCACTGGAAAGAATTTCTTCTTCTATGAGTCTGACTCACAGAATTGTCAGGGTTGGAAGGGACCTCAAGGCTCAGCCAGTTCCAACCCCCCTGCCATGGCCAGGGACACCTCACACCACAGCAGGTTGCTCACAGCCACCTCCAGCCTGGCTGCAAACACCTCCAGGCAGGAGGCTTCCACCACCTTCCCTGGGCAACCTGTGCCAGGCTCTCACCACCCTCATGGGGAACAACTTCTTCCTCACAGCCAATCTCAATCTCCCCATTTCTAGTTTTGCTCCATCCCCCCCAGTCCTATCCCTCCCTGACACTTTCAGAAGTCCCTCCCCAGCTTTCTTGGAACCCCCTTCAGAGACTGGAAGGCCACAATGAGGTCTCCTGGGAGCCTTCTCTTCTCCAGACTGCACAGCCCCAACTCCCTCAGTCTGTCCTCACAGCAGAGTAGCTCCAGCCCTCTGCTCCTCCTCGTGGCCCTTCTCTGGACACCTTCCAGCCCCTCCAGATCCTTCCTGGCACAGAGGCTCCAGAACTGGCCCCAGAGCTCCAGCTGTGGTCTCAGCAGAGTGGAGCAGAGGGGCAGAATCCCCTCCCTGGCCCTGCTGGCTCTGCTTCTCTTGCTGCAGCCCAGGCTGTGGTTGGCTTTCTGGGCTGCAAGTGCAGAATCATAGAGTTGCTTTGGTGGGAAGAGACCTCTAAGGTCAGTGAATCCAAACATCAGCCCAGCACTGCCAGCCCACCACTAAACCATGTCCCTCAGCACCACATCTGCACGGCATGGAAACCCCACCAGGCATGGGGACTCCACCACTGCTCTGGGCAGCCTGCACCAGGCCTCGACAACCCTTTTGGGGAAGAAACTGTTCCTCATGTCCAAGCTAAGCCAACCCTTGGGGCAACCTGAAGCTGTACCAGGGGTACTCGAGGTTCCCAGGACGGCCCACACCACCTCCCCTGGCTCATGGGACTGGGGAGATCTTCCACTGCCCTTGCCGACCTGCAGCCCTTCAGGAGGGAGCCGTTCTCGTTATCAGCACGGCAGGAGGTTTCCCCTGCACAGAGGCAGCTTCCCCAGCTGCACCTCAAGGTTTTTTTATCTTCAATGCAGGATTTTATGCCATTATTTTTTATTTGCATGTGGAGTTCACTTGTTTATTTGCCTGAGAAGAGGAGGGAAGTCCCACGGGAGAGCCTGCTCTCACTCATCTCCATTTCCTACCTCGAATTACATTCCCAGCACTTTCTGCAGCCTTCCTGGGGCTTAGGAATTAAAACAGAACATGAATATTGATACCAGTGTCCTTCCTGATGCACACACAGTGCATGTGGCACTCCCACCCACAGGGAGAAGGAGAAGGAAGGTAGCTGCTGCTCAGCTGAGATGGAGACAACTGCTTGTGTCCCAGCTGTGGTGTCCATGCAGGGGCAGGCGAGGCTGTTCAGTCTGCAGAAGAGAAGGCTCTGGGGAGACCTCAGAGCAGCCTTCCAGTACCTGAAGGGGGCTACAGGAGAGCTGGGGAGGGACTTTTTACAAGGGCTTGTGGTGACAGGACAAAGATGATGGCTTTGAGCTGGAAGAGGGGAGGCTTGGACTGGAGATGAGGAAGAAATTACTTCCAGTGAGGGTGGTGAGACACTGGGACAGGTTGCCCAGGGACATTGTGGATGCTCCCTCCCTGGAGGTGTTCAAGGCCAGGTTGGATGAGGCTTTGAGCAGTCTGGGCTAGTGGGTGGTGTCCCTGCCCATGGCAGGGTGTTTGGAACTAGATGATCTTTGAATGTGTCCAGAGAAGGGCAAGGAGGCTGGGGAGAGGCCTCCAGCACAGCCCTGGGAGGAGAGGCTGAGGGAGCTGGGGTTGCTTAGCCTGGAGAAGAGGAGGCTCAGGAGAGACCTTCTTGCTCTCTCCAACTGCCTGAAGGGAGGTTGTAGCCAGGTGGGGGTTGGTCTCTTCTCTCAGACAACCAGCACCAGAACAAGAGGACACAGTCTCAAGCTGTGCCAGGGGGAGTTTTGGCTGGAGGTGAGGAGAAAGTTCTTCCCAGCAAGAGAGATTGGCCCTTGGGATGTGCTGCCCAGGGAGGTGGTGGAGTCCCCATCCCTGGAGGTGTTCAAGAGGGGATTGGATGAGGCACTTGGTGCCATGATTTAGTTGTGATGAGGTCTTGGGTGACAGGTTGGACTTAATGATCTTTGAGGTCTTTTCCAACCTTATTGATTCTATGATTCTCTGATTTCAGCCCAAACCATCCTAGGATTCTCTGGTTCTGTGAATGGGCATTGCTGTTGTGCCAGCTGCTCCTGCAGGCTGACCTTTCCTCAGCCCCCACTGTGGCCCTATGACCACCCTGGAGAGATCCCAGAACCCCAGCATGGTAGAGGTTGGAAGAGACCTCTGGAGATCACCCAGTCCAACCCCTCTGCTAAAGCAGGGCACCCACAGCAGCTTGCCCAGCAGCACAATGCCCAGCTGGCTTTGGGAGCTCTCCACACAAGGAGACTCCACAACCTCTCTGGGCAGCCTGCTCCAGGCCTCCAGCCCCCTCACACCAAAGAAGCTTCCCCTCCTGCTCTGATGGAAAGCAGCTGCCACAAGGGCCCTCTGCTCCCTCTCTCCCCTCAAGGCAAAAAGAAATCATCTCCTCAATTCTTTCCCTTTTCATGAAGAGAGCTGCAATAACAATGTTTCTGTGAATTGCTTTTGCAGATAAACAGAGCAGGGCTGGTTCCTGAAGCGAGGAAATCGTGGCACACACCTAAGGAGTGCTCTGCCTTTTATCTCCCACCTTCACTTCCTCCCCTCAGGTATCTGATGGGCTCCTGCTGCTCATTTCACACTCCTCCCGCTCCTCATTTTGTTCTCCAAGTTTGTTTTGCTCATTCTTGCAGTGAAGCCCTCCCTGTGATGGGTGGAAGAAAGGAACCTCTGGTTTCCCACAAGCTACCTGTGGACTCCCAGCCAGTTAATTCTGCTCATTGGGGCTTTGCTTTTTTCTTCTCCCCACTATCAGGCAATAGAACGAGAGGAAATGGCCTGAAATTGTGCCAGGGAGGGGTTAGGTTGGAGATGAGGAACAATTTCATTCCTGCAAGAGCGGTCAGGCACTGGAACAGGCTGCCCAGGGAGGTGGTGGAGTCACCAGACAGCACAGAATTTCAGCAGTGTGCAGGTTGGAAGGGAGCTCTGGAGGTCATCATGGAATCACAGAATCAATAAGGCTGGAGAAGACCTCAGAGATCATCAAGTCCAACCTGTGACCTAATCCCTAACACCTCCTGACAACTACACCATGGCTCCAAGTGCCACATCCAAGCCTTTTCTGAACACCTCCAGGTGGGGGTTGCTCTCTTCTCCCAGGCACCCAGCAGCAGAACAAGAGGACACAGTCTCAAGGTGCTCCAGGGGAAGTTTAACATCAAGGTGAAAGTTCTTCACTGAGAGAGTCCTTAGCCATTGGGATGTGCTGCCCAGGGAGGTGGTGGAGTCCCCATCCCTGGAGGTGTTCAAGAGGGGATTGGACGTGGCACTTGGTGCCATGGTCTAGGCATGAGGTCTGTGGTGACAGGTTGGACTCGATGATCCTCGAGGTCTCTTCCAACCTTGGTGATACTGTGCTAATACCTCCCTCTTTTTGTTGTTGTTGTTGTTGCTGCTGCTGCTGCTGCTGCCCAAAGCCCTTTGCTGGCTGCAGGAGCACTTAATGGAGGTGCTGCAATCAGCCCTTCAGAGCAGGAGATGCCCTCAGTGAAAGGTCAGGCTCCGGCGCAGCGCAGGCACCGCGCGGCTCGGGGGGGTTCATTAGCAACCCAGCACCAAAGCAAAGCTGGGAGTTTGGAAGAGAAGAGGCACTTCAGGTACATTAATGGAGTTTGAGACCCAAGATGAATGTTTTCCATAATAAAAATCCTGGGATGAAGCTCCAGCCCATGCTGCACTAATGGCAGTGAGGGAGTGTGTGTGTGCTTAGTCAGCAGCTTCTTGGGTTGTGGTTTTTGGCAGGCTCCATGCAGGACCACCTGAGCCATCCCAGAACAGCTTGGCAAGGCTGCTGTCCTACTTTGGAGGGGGGAGTTGGAATGAGAGGAGACTCAGGGGAGACTTTCTTGCTCTCTACAACTCCCTGAAGGGAGGTTGTAGCCAGGTGGGGGTTGGTCTCTTCTCCCAGGCAGGCAAGCAGCACCAGAACAAGAGGACACAGCCTCAAGCTGTGCCAGGGGAGGTTCAGGCTGGATGTTAGGAAGTTCTTCCCAACAAGAGAGATTGGCCCTTGGGATGTGCTGCCCAGGGAGGTGGTGGAGTCCCCATCACTGGAGGTGTTTAGGAAGAGCCTGGCTGAGGCACTTGGTGCCCTGGTTGAGTTGCTTAGATGGTGTTGGGTGAGAGGTTGGACTTGATCTCTGAGGTCTTTTCCAACCTGGTTAATTCTATTCTATTCTATTCTATTCTATTCTATTCTATTCTATTCTATTCTATTCTATTCTATTCCATTCTATTCCATTCCATTCCATTCCATTCCATTCCATTCCATTCCATTCCATTCCATTCCATTCCATTCCATTCCATTCCATTCCATTCCTCTGCTGCAGCTTCTCCAAAGCAAAGGGGAACATCACCGGCAGCAAATCTGCTCTGCGAGAGCCATGAGGCTCCCTGGCCAGCGTGCTGAAACCCCCAGTTCCCTCATTCCCTCAGCTGCTCCTCACCAGCCCTGCTCTCCAGACCCTTCCCCAGCTTTGTTACCTTTCTCTGGAGCTGCTCCAGCCCTTCAATATCCTTCTTGGACTGAATGGCCCAAAGCTGGACCCAGTACTCAAGCTCTGGCCTCACCAGGGCCCTAGAGAGGGGGCTGATCCCTGCCCTGGTTCTCACACAGCCTTCTATCAACTCATATCAACTTGCACCTGCTTACTTGAACTTCAAGATGTCCATGCTGCTGCACAGCTGGAAGAGGCAGTGCCTCCTCTGAGGCTGCTCCTCTGCCAGCTCCGAGTTCCTGCTGCCTCATTCACATTCTGCTGGAGCTGTGCTGTTCATAAAGATGCAGCATTGATGTTATTGCACCAAAATTCATTGGGTAAGGGGCTGGGGCAGGAGGCCTGGAAATAAAGGGATACATTTGCCTTTCAAAGCAAGATCCCCAAATGTCCTGCTCCTCTAAGCTCCTCTCCTTTTCATATTTATGTCTTTTCTTCTGCATTTCCTGCCTGGAATATGATTGTCCCCCAAACACGATTTACATTTAGTGCAGCTCAGAACAACATAGAATCAGAGAATCAATAAGGATGGAAAAGACTTCAGAGATCATCAAGTCCAACCCTATCACCCAACACCTCATGACTAACTAAACCATGGCTCCAAGTGCCACATCCAATCCCGTTTTGAACACCTCCAGGGATGGTGACTCCACCACCTCCCTGGGCAGCACATTCCAATGGCCAATCTCTCTTGATGGGAAGAATTTCATCCTCAGCTCCAGCCTAAACCTCCCCTGGCACAGCTTGAGACTGTGTCCTCTTGTTCTGGTGTAGCTTGGCTGCCTGGGAGAAGAGACCAACCCCCACCTGCCTACAACCTCCCTTCAGGCAGTTGGAGAGAGCAAGAAGGTCTCCCCTGAGCCTCCTCTTCTCCAGGCTAAGCAACCCCAGCTCCCTCAGCCTCTCCTCCCAGGGCTGTGCTCCAGACCCCTCCCCAGCTTTCTTGCCCTTCTCTGGACACCTTCCAGCAGCTCAACCTCTTTCCTGACCTGAGGAGCCCAGAACTGGACACAGGACTCAAGGTGTGGCCTAAGCAGTGCTGAGCACAGGGCAGAATGACTTCCCTGCTCCTGCTGGCCACACTGTTCCTGCTGCAGGCCAGGATGCCCTTGGCCTTCTTGGCCCCCTGGGCACATTGCTGGCTCCTGTTCAGCTGCTGTCCACCACTACCCCCAGGTCCATTTCTGCCTGGCTGCTCTCAGCCACTCTGACCCCAACAAGAACTGCAAACTCCTTCATCTACCCACATGGATAATCATATAACTGTTCCAGCTGGAAAAGCCCTCTAAGATCATCCAGTCCAGCCACCTGCCCCTCTCCACCATGGCCGTTAAACCTGCTCCCAAAGTGCCATGGCCACCCATTTCTTGGACACCTCCAGGGATGCTGACCTTGTGTAGGTGTGAAATATGTGAGGGAAATCCTTGTGGCTGGGGAAAATAGAATCACAGAATTGTCAGGGTTGGAAGGGACCTCAAGGATCAGCCAGTTCCTGCCACAGGCAGGGACCCCTCACAGGTTGCTCACAGTCACATCCATCCTGGCCTTACAGGCAATGTGGGGAAGGGCAGAAACCAGACAGTGGGGTCACAGGATGGGGCTGGAATGTGCTCCTGAGATAGGGGCCAAAAGCCACTAGATGGATAAGGAACTGGCTTGATGGCCGCACCCAAAGAGTGGCTGTCAATGGCTCCATGTCCCAGTGGAGGCCAGGGACAAGCAGAGTCCCTCAGGGATCAGCCCTGGGCCCAGGCTTGTTCAACATCTTTGTGGGTGCCATGGACAGTGGCACTGAGTGCACCCTCAGCAGGGTTGCTGATGACACCAAGCTGTGTGGTGCAGCAGACAGCTGGAGGGAAGGGATCCATCCAGAGGGAGCTGGACAGGCTGGAGAGGTGGGCACAAGCCAACCTCAGGAGGTTCAACAACAGCAAGGGCAGGGTCCTGCAGCTGGGTCGAGGCAATCCCAGGCACAAATGCAGGCTGGGCAGGGACTGGCTGGAAAGCAGCCCTGAGGAGAGAGACTTGGGGGTGCTGGGGGAGGAGAAGCTCACCAGGAGCTCTCAGTGTGCACTTGCAGCCCAGAAAGCCAACCAGAGCCTGGGCTGCAGCAGGAGAAGTGTGGCCAGCAGGGCAAGGGAGGTGATTCTCCCCCTCTGCTCAGCTCTGGGGAGACCCCACCTGGAGTACTGCCTCCAGCTCTGGAGCCCCTATTACAAGTGGGATGTGGAGGTGCTGGAAGGTGTCCAGAGCAGGGCCAGGAGGATGATCAGAGGGCTGGAGCACCTCTCCTATGAGGACAGACTGAATGAGTTGGGGCTGTTCAGTCTGGAGAAGAGAAGGCTCTGAGGTGACCTCATTGTGGCCTTCCAGGATCTGAAGGGGGCTCCAGGAAGGCTGGGGAGGGACTGCTCAGGATGTCAGGTAGTGATAGGACTAGGGGGCATGGAATGAAGCTGGAGGTGGGGAGATTCAGGCTGGAGGTGAGGAGGAAGTTCTTCCCCATGAGAGTGGTGAAGCCCTGGAATGGGTTGTCCAGGGAGGTGGTTGGGGCCCTGTCCCTGGAGGTGTTTAAGCCCAGGCTGGCTGAGGCTCTGGCCAGCCTGATCTAGTGTGGGGTGTCCCTGCCCACGGCAGGGGGGTTGGAACTGGCTGATCCTTGTGGTCCCTTCCAACCCTGACTGATACTATGAGACTATGGTACTATGATACTAAGGAATGTGGGGAGGTGGCTCCAGCACAAGAACATCATCACAGAATGCCAGCATGGTTGGAAGAGAGATCTGGAGATCATCCAATCCAACCCTCCTGCTAAAGCTCTGCCCTGGTAGAGGTGGAGATGCTCCTGGAGTGACAGGAGGAGGAGCTGGTCCCTGCAAGGAGCCCTGGGTTATGTGAACTGCAGCCTCTCCATCACTTGCCTGGTCTACAGTGGCACAGCAAGGCTGGCCCACACCTCCAGGCCATGAGAATAGAGTTCACTGGAAGTGCTGCCCCTCTCTTCCTCTCTGTGCAGCCTCCTCCCTTGCTTTGCTTTGTGTACTACCCACAGGGTGCTCTGCCATGCTCTTGTCCATCCCATTCTGGGACACAGTACCAGGGGCTCATCCTGTCTCCATTGCTGTGAGATGTGGTGGTCAGGGTTTTGCAGCAGGGGACTCTGGAGTGATGAACCTTTCTGTGGTTGGGGTAGAGCAGCTTCAATCCTTCTCAAGAAGAATTGTGTAGCCTTCATCAGACCTCAACTCAAAGCCATTTATTAGGCTCTGAAGGAATCTGATTGTTTTCCTGCATCTTGGAACAAAGCCATGGGGACCTGTGCAGACAAAATCTTTCTGAGCAGATGGCAGAGCCACAGGAGAGGCTTTGAGCAGCTGCTGGTCCCCTGTGGAGTGGTGGGACAAACAGAAGGTGGCACAATCAGAGCAGAGCCTGCATAGCACCCCAAGGTGGCAACTAATGAGAGAGGAGAGTTGGAGCAAGGCCATGCAGAAGGCTCAGCTGCATGCTTTTGGGTTTCCTGGGACTGGGTTGTACTTGCCAGGCTGCCTGCTGGAGGAAGAGGAGAGCTGACACCCTCACAGGAAAGAAGTTCCCCCTGGTGTTGAGGTGGAGCCTCCTGTGCTGCAGCTTCCATCCAGTGCTCCTTGTCCTATCCCAGGGAGCAAGTGAGCAGAGCCTGTCCCCTCCCTCCTGACCCCCAGCCCTCAGATATTGAGAGACATTGATTAAATCCCCTCTCAGTCTTCTCCAGACTACAGAGCCCCAGGCCCCTCAGCCTCTCCTCCCCAGGCAGTGCTGCAGTCCCCCAACCATCCTGGTAGCCTCCCCTGGAGCCTCTCCAGCAGATCCCTGTCCTGAACTGAGCTGGGGAGCCCAGAACTGAACACAGCACTCAAGATGAGGTCTCAGCAGGGCAGAGCAGAGGGGGAGGAGAACCTCCCTGGCTCTGCTGGACACACTCTTCTTAATGCTCCCCAGGATGCCCTTGGCCTCCTTGGCCCCCAGGGCACATTGGTGTCCCCTGGATAACTTGTGATGCCCCAGCACTGCCAGGTGCCTCTCCACAGGGCTCTCTCCAGCAGATCCCCTCCCAGCCTGTCCTGCTGCAGGTTATTCTTCCTCCCCAGCTGCAGGACTCTGCTCTTCTCCTTGTTGAACCTCATTTGGTTCCCCTGTGCCCAGCTCTCAGTCTGTCCAGGTCTCCCTGGATGGCTGCACAGCCTTCAGGTGTCTCAGCCAAGCCTCCCAGTTCGGTGTCATCAGCAAACCTGCTGAGCAGTCTCTGTTCCCTCATCAGTGTCACTGATGAAGATGTTGAACAACTCCAGACCCCCACTGATCCCTCCTCCAACCTGCAGCCGCAGAGCTGTCTCCAAGCCCTGCTGCAGACTGATTTCTAGGTGTCAGAGGTGATATCATCAGTGGCTTTGCCTTAAGGAGCTATTTGTGAGAGCTGTGCTCCTTTATTGAGATGTAAAAACCTTCATGTGACCTTTTTGTGAGTCAGAGGCAGACAAAGGGAAAATGTTTTGTGTTATCACTTAAAAAAACCTCTCCTACCTGCTGTACCTTACTCCCACAAACAATTAGAGAATAAAGTGGTAATTACATGAGTCTATTGATAACAGCTCTTGGCTCAGACAATGCTGGAAGAGAAACTGTAATTTCAGCTGAAGGTGTACAATGAACCTGGCTGAGGAAATGGAAATTTATGTAAATTCCAATATACAACTTCTAAGGTTACAGGAGCCCCGGGATGCACATTTGTGAGCCAGGCCTGCAGGCTCAGGGAGCTTGCTTGGCTTGCCAGACCTCAGCAGCTGCTTCCCTGTGGAGCCCACCCTCTGGATAAGCAGCCTGGGTATGTTTAGGAGGGTATGAAAACCCATTTGCTGGTGGCTAGATGAAAAGCTCTCCTGTTTCCCATTGTGCAGCCTGAGCAGAGGGAGAGGGGAAGGCACTGGTTGGAGAGCTTTGTGGCACACACTTTGACCAGGAAGAGCAAAGAATCAATAGAGCAGTTTGGAAGGGACCTTGAAGATCATCTAGTTCCAACCCCCCTGCCATGGGCAGGGACACCTTCCACCAGCCCAGGTAGCTCATGACCACAACCAAGCTGGCCTTGAACTCCTCCAGGGAGAGGGCATCCCCTACCTCCCTGGGCAGCCTGTTCCAGTTTCTCCCTACCCTCACTGCAAAGAGTTTGTTCCATGGCACTGGCACATAAGAATAGAATAAAACCTTTATTAGAATAAACCAAACCAGGTTGGAAGAGACCTTCAAGATCATCGTGTCCAACCCATCAACCAATCCAACCCACCCAAACAGCTAACCCATGGCACCAAGCACCCCATCAAGTCTCCTCCTGAACACCTTCAATGACGGTGACTCCACCACCTCCCCAGGCAACCCATTCCATAGCGCACTGCCTGGTGAGGAGAGGCTGAGGCACCTGGGGCTCTGCAGTCTGGAGAAGAGAAGACTGAGAGGGCACCACCAGGGGAGGTTTAGGCTGGGGGTGAGGAAGAAATTCTTCCCAACAAGAGAGACTGGTCATTGGGATGTGCTGCCCAGGGAGGTGGTGGAGTCCCCATCCCTGGAGGTGTTTAGGAAGAGCCTGGCTGAGGCACTTGGTGCCATGGTTGAGTTGATTAGATGGTGCTGGGTGAGAAGTTGGACTTGATGATCTTAAGGGTCTCTCCCAACCTGCTTAATTCTATTCCACTCCACAGAGCAGCGCTGTGAGGAGCAAAGGCTGAGAGCCCTGGGGCTGTTGAGCCTGCAGAAGAGCAGCCCCAGAGGGGAGCTGAGCAATGCTCAGCAAGAGCTAAAGGACATGTGGGGGGCAAGAGGATGAGGCCAGACTCTGCTCAGTGGTGCCCAGTGAGAGGAGAAAGGGCAGTGGGCACCAACTGGAACCCAGGAGGTTCCACCTGAACAGGAGGAGAAACTTGTTTGGTGTGAGGGAGCTGGAGGCCTGGAGCAGGCTGCCCAGAGAGGTTGTGGAGTCTCCTTGTGTGGAGAGCTCCCAAAGCCAGCTGGGCATTGTGCTGCTGGGCAAGCTGCTGTGGGTGCCCTGCTTTAGCAGGGGGCTTGGACTGGATGATCTCCAGAGGTCCCTTCCAACCCCCACCATGCTTTGCAGAGGAGTCACTGCACACAAGGATGTGGCCAGTGTGTTTCTATGTTTATCCATCCCCTTTGTAAAGTGACAATGTGTGCTGGCCACCAGCAGCTGTGACTTAGAGACAGCAGCACCTGGCTGTGCTGGGAGCCAGAGGAGGGATTCTCTCCTTTGGAGTTTGAAGAGGTTTCAGTGACTCTCACCCAGGTGGCAAACTAGAGAAGTTCAAATCTTCTTTTGCACTGTCAGCTTGCCTGGTTTCTTTTCCTGCTTTATCAGCTCACAGCTCTCTCCAGTGAGAGCCTGACAGCAGCTGCCTCTCCCTGTGGGTCCCCTTGGCAGGTTGCTGGATGTCCGAGGCCAGCTGGACCCTGGTAGTCCCCTCCCTGCCAACCCATTCTCTGTCTCTCCTGGGGACTGGGGACTTTAAATAGCTGGAGATGTGGTTCCTGTCAAGGTCAACATTTTCCAAGGGACATCCCAAGAATCTCTCTTCAGCAACAGAAAAGTCTCCAAATGCTCCAGGAGAGGTTGGTCCAAGAGTTTCCAGCTTTTGGTGGGGTGGGACACATGGAATCTGACTGAGGCTGGGGGGAGCAAAGAGGTACAATGCTGACTCTGATGAGTGTGGGCTGACCACAAACTGCAACCTGTGACAGAACAAGAGGACACCATCTCAAGCTGTGCCAGGGGAGGTTCAGGCTGGAGGTGAGGAAGAAATTCTTCCCAGCAAGAGAGATTGGCCATTGGGATGTGCTGCCCAGGGAGGTGCTGGAGTCCCCATCCCTGGAGGTGTTTAAGAAGAGCCTGGATGTGGCACTGAGTGCCGTGGTCTGGCTGACTGGATAGGGCTGGATGAGAGGTTGGACTGGATGATCTCGGAGGTGTCTGCTATGAAAACGTGGTACTCCACCTCCAAAAGACATTTATTAGGTTAAAGTGAGGCAAAACTCAACCCAGCAACCTCCTCCTTGGCTGATCTGCTCTAACAGCCCTGTTTTGAAGTGGCTGTCCTTCTGTCCAGGCTCTGATCAATCTGTACTGAGAACAGGCAGCAATAAAGGGGGAGGAATCACTTTGATTTGTCCTCCCACTCAACCTCTACCTGCCTGGCCTCTCCATTTGACCTTTATTTAATTGGGACAAGCCTGGAAGGATGGCTAGAAAGCATTAGGTCCCTGCCACTCTTCCCTCACCTGTTTGTGAAGAGAGGACTGTCTGTGGGGTGCAGCCATGGCCTGCCCAATCTGTTGTGAGCTCCTGTCAAGGCTCCAACTGCTGCTTCAGAAGAAGATGGATAAAAACTCCCACACATCAGAAAACTGAGCTCACTGGGGTGGATTTTGGAGGAGTGATCTTCAGGAGCTCTGTCATGAAGGGGAAGATTTGTTAGAAGCAGTTTCCTTGCTCACAGCCCTGTCCTGTGAGCTCCCTGTGCAGGAGCTGGGAGAGATCATAGAGTCAACCAGGTTGGAAAAGATGTCAGAGATCATCAAGTCCAACCCAGTAGCTGATACCTAACAGCTCCTGACAACTAAACCATGGCACCAAGTGCCACATCCAAGCCTTTTGTGAACACCTCCAGGGATGGGGACTCCACCACCTCCCTGGGCAGCACATCCCAATGGCCAATTCCTCTTTCTGGGAAGAACTTCCTCCTCACCTCCATCTGAAACAGAACAAGAGGACACAGTCTCAAGCTGTGCCAGGGGAGGTTTAGGCTGGAGGTTAGGAAGAAATTCTTCCTAGCAAGAGAGACTGGCCACTGGAATGTGCTGCCCAGGGAGGTGGTGGAGTCCCCATCCCTGGAGGTGTTTAGGAGGAGCCTGGCTGAGGGACTTGGTGCCATGGTTGAGTTGATTAGATGTTGGTTGATTAGATTAGTTGGGTGAGAGGTTGGGTGAGAGGTTGGACTTGATGGTCTCAAAAGTCTTTTGCAACCTGGTCTGGTCTATTCTATTCTATTCTATTCTATTCTATTCTATTCTATTCTTTCTATTCTATTCTAACTTGTTTTGCATCTCCTCATATAGAGAGGCAGGAGGTGAGGAAGAAGTTCTTTCCAGCAAGAGAGATTGGCCATTGGAATGTGCTGCCCAGGGAGGTGGTGGAGTCCCCATCCCTGGAGGTGTTTAGGAAGAGCCTGGCTGAGGCACTTAGTGCCATGGTTGAGTTGATTAGATGGTGTTGGGTGAGAGGTTGGACTGGATGATCTCAAAGGTTTCTTCCAACCTGGCCTGGTCTGGTCTGGTCTGGTCTGGTCTGGTCTATTCTATTCTATTCTATTCTATTCTATTCTATTCTATTCTATTCTATTCTATTTTATTCTATCCTGTCCCATCCCATCCCATCCCATCCCATCCCATCCCATCCCATCCCATGCTGGGCTTCTCTGGATGCACCGAGCAGGCAGTGGAACTCAGCAATCAGCTCTTTGGGCCACACCTTCCAACAGCATGCAAGCTGAAGGCTGCTGCTCCCATCTGCATGCTGGAGGTGATGCTTGGCAGTGGGTACAGCTGTGGATGCTTCAGCTTGCTTGGGCACAGGAGGAGGCCACCTCTTCAAAATCAGCCTCTCTTGTGGGCTCCGGCAGCGCCGGCAGCTCGCCGGGAGGAGAGGTTGGCTTTTTACAGTGGGGTTTTGAGTTCCCTTTTGTCACAAATGGTGCTTGGAAGGGGAGGGAAAAAAAAAACCACCACCACCACCACAACACTCTTTAATGAAGTGCTTTGGGTTGTTTCTTTGTGATTCATGTTGAAGGATTTGGGCTGAAGGAGAAGGGAAGATTTGATTATATGTATGTTTTAATCATCAAGATGCTGATTATTCACTTCCCACTCCCAGGCAAGACGAGAAAAACAGCAGCTTTCTGATGAAAAGCAGAGGAACCATCGGGTCCCACTCACTCTTCATGAGCTCAGAACTGATGTCAGTGACTGTCAGATTCTTTCCCCCCCCCCCATAAATCTCCCTGCTCCTCACCAAAGGCAGCCGCTGCTCCCCAGCGCCGTGCCAGCGCTCTTGTTCAGGTTTGCTGTCTGTGAGACTTAATGAGAGGAGTCAGGGAGCACATCAAGAGCTGGGCAGGTGCCAGTCAGGAGATGGCTGTGCCTGAAAACCTCCCCCCTGTGCTTGTGTTTCCAGTTATCTCCTTGGAGTGATGAGGAGAAAGGGGCTGGGAGCGTGCTGGCAGTGCTTGCCGGAGCGTGGGGATGTGGCACTCAGGTTCAACAAGGAGAAGAGCAGAGTCCTGCAGCTGGGGAGGAAGAATAACCTGCAGCAGGACAGGCTGGGAGGGGATCTGCTGGAGAGAGCCCTGTGGAGAGGCACCTGGCAGTGCTGGTGCATCACAAGTTATCCAGGGGACACCAATGTGCCCTGGGGGCCAAGGAGGCCAAGGGGATCCTGGGGGGCATTAAGAAGAGTGTGTCCAGCACAGCCAGGGAGGTTCTCCTCCCCCTCTGCTCTGCCCTGCTGAGACCTCATCTTGAGTGCTGTGTTCAGTTCTGGGCTCCCCAGCTCAGTTCAGGACAGGGATCTACTGGAGAGGGTCCAAGGGAGGCTACCAGGATGGTTAGGGGACTGCAGCACTGCCTGGGGAGGAGAGGCTGAGGGGCCTGGGGCTCTGTAGTCTGGAGAAGAGAAGGCTGAGAGGGGATTTAATCAATGTCTATCAATAGCTGAGGGCTGGGAGTCAGGAGGGAGGGGACAGGCTCTGCTCACTTGCTCCCTGGGATAGGACAAGGAGCACTGGATGGAAGCTGCAGCACAGGAGGTTGCACCTCAACACAAGGGGGAACTTCTTTATTGTGAGGGTCCCAGAGCCCTGGAGCAGGCTGCCCAGAGAGGTTGTGGAGTCTCCTTCTCCGGAGCCTTTCCAGCCCCATCTGGATATGTTCCTGTGTGAGCTGAGCTGGATTGTATGGTCCTGCTCTGGCAGGAGGCTTGGACTGGATGATCTCTTTGGGTCCCTTCCAACCCCTGATATCCTGTGATGCAGCTTAGTGGTCATGGTGGTTGGTTTATGCCTGGACTTGATGATCTGAAAGGGACCATTCCAACCTTAATGATTCTCTAATTTCCTTGCAGAAAGATCTAATTGCTAGAATTCTATCTGCTGGGGGGAAGAGATGGAGAGGAGAGGCTTGGATGAGACCAAAAAGTCTCAACAGGGCAGAAAGCTTTTTGACTGTAAGGGTGACAGAGCCCTGGAGCAGGCTGCCCAGAGGTTGTGGAGTCTCCTTGTGTGGAGAGCTTCCAAAGCCAGCTGGGCATTGTGCTGCTGGGCAAGCTGCTCTGGGTGCCCTGCTTTAGCAGGGGGCTTGGCCTGGATGATCTCCAGAGGTCCCTTCCAACCTCCACCATGCTTTGCAGAGGAGTCACTGCACACAAACACATGGCCAGTGTGTTGCTGTATTCATCCATCCCCTTTGTAAAGTGACAATGTGTGCTGGCCACCAGAGCTTCCAAAGCCCCCTGGCCACTGTGATCCTGGGCCAGCTGCTGTGGGTTACCCCTGCTTTAATAGGGGGGGGTTGGACTGGATGATCTCCAGAGGCCCCTTCCAGCTCCCACCATGCTGGGATTGTGGGATTCTGTGACTCTTTGCCTCTGGGCAGCCCACTTGGTGCCCACATTGAAGTCACCCCTGAGGCACCCCAGCGGTGCTGCGCTTTAAGCCCAGCCCTGAATTAATGCACAGAGAAAGAGGTCTTGCCCCTGATTCGTGTTTGGCACCAGGGAACTTGCAGGCTGTCAACAGCATTTTCAGTTTCTCTTTCCAATTTATTAGAGTGTTTAATTTCATTTTAACCTTAAGCAGCCAGGGTTGGGAGCAGCCCTCGATGCTCAATTAATATTGCTGGTCTGCGAGGCGTTAATTGCTGCGGATGGAATGCAGCAGCAGCAGCCCCAGAGAAGAGCAGCACCTCCCAGGGGGTGTACCTGGGAGCTAAGGGTGATGGAGCCACCTGAAGTCAGCTGCAATTAGAACACAGTGGTCTTCATACAGAATGCAGAATTAACCAGGTGGGAAAAGACCTCAGAGATCATCAAGTCCAACCTCTCACCCAACACCATCTGATCAACTCAACCATGGCACCAAGTGCCTCAGCCAGGCTCTTCCTAAACACCTCCAGGGATGGGGACTCCACCACCTCCCTGGGCAGCACATTCCAATGGCCAAGTTCTCTTGCTAGGAAGAATTTCTTCCTAGCATCCAGCCTAAACCTCCCCTGGCACAGCTTGAGACTGTGGGGTCTCAGCAGAGGCATCCCTGGTCCCTGGACCTGATGATCGCGAAGATAATTTCCACCCTGGTCTATTCTATTCTATTCTATTCTATTCTATTCTATTCTATTCTATTCTATTCTATTCTATTCTATTCTATTCTATTCTATTCTATTCTATTCCATTCCACTCCACTCCACTCCACTCCACTCCACTCCACTCCACTCCATTCCATTCCATTCCATTCCATTCCATTCCATTCCATTCCAACTTGTTTTGCATCTCCTCATATAGAGAGGCTGGAGGTGAGGAAGAGAGCAAGAGAGATTGGCCATTGGGATGTGCTGCCCAGGGAGGTGGTGGAGTCCCCATCACTGGAGGTGTTTAGGAAGAGCCTGGCTGAGGCACTTGGTGCCATGGTTGAGTTGATCAGATGGTGTTGGGTGAGAAGTTGGACTTGATGATCTCAAAGGTCTTTTCTAACCTCATTAATTCTATTCTTTCTATTCTATTCTATTCTATTCTATTCTATTCTATTCTATTCTATTCTATTCTATTCTATTCCATTTTACTCCACTCCACTCCATTCCATTCTACTCCACTCCACTCCACTCCATTCCATTCCATTCCATTCCATTCCATTCCATTCCATTCCATTCCATTCCATTCCTCTATAACTGTACTCTATATGGTATGTGCCACCCCTCTGGGCTACCTACATCCGTTGTTGACTGAGGCTGTGCAGCCTGAGGGTGCAGGTAGCTTCAGGATTCATCCCATTCAGCGATGGTGGGCTGCAGAAATTAGCCAAAGTGTTTGTTGTCCATGCCTCTGGGGTCCCTGTGCCAGCTGGCAAAGCTCCTCTTCCATTTAGACCCTGGGAGATTAAGTGAAAGCTGATTTCTGAGATCACCTCCGCTGAAGAGAGACAGCCCCTCACTTGTTCCTTTGAAAGGATGAGGGGAAAAATCATTTTCCTGTAACAAGGAGCCGTGGCAAAGGGTGACTAAGTAGAAATGCTGTAGGCAGTTAAATAATGAAATGAAAATGAGGGTTAAAAAGTGGCTCCTGGAGAGCTGGGCACGGAGTCACTTGGGTGCAGCCATGTGTGCTGCGGCTTGCAGCTCCCAGCCTCTGCAGCTGATGGGCACAGAGTGACAGAAGTATCATAGTATCACAGTATCATTCAGGGTTGGAAGGGACCACAAGGATCAGCCAGTTCCAACCCCCCTGCCATGGGCAGGGACACCCCACACTAGATCAGCCTGGCCAGAGCCTCAGCCAGCCTGGGCTTAAACACCTCCAGGGACGGGGCCTCGACCACCTCCCTGGACAACCCATTCCAGGGCTTCACCACTCTCATGGGGAAGAACCTCCTCCTCACCTCCAGCCTGAATCTCCCCACCTCCAGCTTCATTCCATTCCCCCTAGTCCTATCACTACCTGAGATCCTGAGAAGTCCTTCCCCAGCCTTCCTGTAGCCCCCTTCAGATACTGGAAGGCCACAATGAGGTCACCTCGGAGCTTTCTCTTCTGCAGACTGAACAGCCCCAACTCCTTCAGTCTGTCCTCACAGGAGAGGTGCTCCAGCCCTCTGATCATCCTCATGGCCCTTCTCTGGACACCTTCCAGCACCTCCACATCCCTCTTGTAATAGGGACTGCAGAACTGGAGGCAGTACTCCAGGTGGGGTCTCACCAGGGCTGAGCAGAGGGGGAGAATCACCTCCCTTGCCCTGCTGGCCACACTTCTCCTGCTGCAGCCCAGGATCTGATTGGCTTTCTGTGCTGCAAGTGCACACTGAGAGTGTTTGGGCTGGAAAAGCCCTCCAAGAGCCAGGCAGCCTAACACAACCACAGCCATTTAGCCATGTCCCAAAGTGCCACCTCCACACAAGTCTTGAACGCCTTCAGGGATAGAGCCTCAACCATCTCCCCGGGCACAGTATCACAGTATCACAGTATAACTAAGGTTGGAAGAGACCTCAAGGGTCATCGAGTCCAACCTATCAACACAGTCCTCAGGACTAAACCATGGCACCAAGTGCCACGTCCGATCCCCTCTTGAAAGCCTCCAGGGACGGGGACTCCACCACCTCCCTGGGCAGCACATTCCAATGGTGAACAACTCGCTCGGTGAAGAACTTTCTCCTCACCTCGAGTCTAAACCTCCCCTGGCACAGTGGTTCCAACACAAGAATAGGAAGGAAAGAAAGGAATTCTTCCTCATGTCCAACATGAAGGCTCAGGGACAGGCTGTGCCAATGTGCCAGAAGATGAGCCGCCGGGGCAGACGGCCAGCCTGGATGGTTCATGAACTTTTAATGGAACTGAGGGAAAAAAAGAGGGTGTATCACCTTTGGAAGCGAGGGGAGGCAACCCACAGAATGTTTAAGGATGTTGCTAGGTCTTGTAGGAAGAGAATTAGGGAGGCAAAAGCACACTTGGAACTTAAACTGGCCTCTACTGTGAAGGACAACAAAAAGTCCTTCTATAAATACATTAATAGTAAGAGGAAGGGGAAGGAAAACCTCCACTCCTTGGTGGATACGGAGGGGAACATTGTAACCAAGGATAAGGAAAAGGCAGAGATACTTAACACCTTCTTTGCCTCAATTTTTACTAGAAGGGCAGAACGTCTTCCTGACAGCTGGCCTGCAGAGCTAGCAGAAGGAGCCAGGGAGCTGCACAGTTTCCCTATGTTCCATGAGGCGGTAGTTGGAACTCTCCTTAGCAGCTTGGATCCCCACAAGTCCATGGGACCAGATGGGATTCATCCTAGGGTGCTGAGAGAGCTGGCAGATGAGCTGGCCAAGCCACTCTCCATAATTTTCCAGCAGTCCTGGCTCACTGGCGAGGTCCCAGAGGACTGGAAGCTGGCCAACGTGGTGCCCATCCATAAGAAGGGCCGGTTGGATGAGCCAGGGAATTACAGGCCTGTCAGCCTGACCTCAGTGCCAGGCAAGATCATGGAACAGGTCATCCTGAGTTCAATAACACAACACTTACAGGATGGCCAAGGGATCAGGCCTAGCCAGCATGGATTTAGGAAGGGCAGGTCCTGCCTGACCAACCTGATCTCCTTCTATGATCAGGTGACCCGCCTGGTGGATGTGGGGCAGGCTGTGGATGTAGTCTACCTGGACCTCAGCAAGGCCTTTGACACCGTCCCCCACAGCAAACTGCTGGCCAAGCTGTCAGCCCATGGCTTGGACGGGAGCACACTGCGATGGGTTAGGAACTGGCTGGAGGGCCGAGCCCAGAGAGTGGTGGTGAATGGTGCCACAGCCAGCTGGCAGCCAGGCACTAGTGGTGTGCCCCAGGGATCAGTGCTGGACCCTGTGCTCTTTAACATCTTTATTGATGATCTGGATGAGGGCATTGAGTCCATCAGCAGTAAATTTGCTGACGACACCAAGCTGGGGGGCAAGAGCTGATCTGCTGGAGGGTAGAGAGGCTCTGCAGAGGGACCTGGACAGGCTGGACAGATGGGCAGAGGCCAACGGCATGAGATTTAACACATCCAAATGCCGGGTTCTGCACATTGGCCACAGCAACCCCATGCAGTGCTACAGGCTGGGGTCAGAGTGGCTAGAGAGCAGCCAGGCAGAGAGGGACCTGGGGGTGCTGGTTGATGGTAGGCTTAACATGAGCCTGCAGTGTGCCCAGGCAGCCAAGAGGGCCAATGGCATCCTGGCCTGCATCAGGAAGAGTGTGGCCAGCAGGAGCAGAGAGGTCATTCTGCCCCTGTACACTGCACTGGTTAGGCCACACCTCGAGTCCTGTGTCCAGTTCTGGGCCCCTCAGTTTAGGAAGGAGGTTGACTTGCTGGAACGAGTCCAGAGAAGAGCAACAAAGTTGGTGAGGGGTTTGGAACACAGCCCTGTGAGGAGAGGCTGAGGGAGCTGGGGCTGCTTAGCCTGGAGAAGAGGAGACTCAGGGGTGACCTTATCACTCTCTACAACTACCTGAAGGGAGGTTGTAGACAGGCTGATGATGGTCTCTTCTCCCAGGCACCCAGTACCAGAACAAGAGGACACAGTCTCAGGCTGCGCCAGGGGAGGTTCAGGTTGGATGTTAGGAAGAAGTTCTATACAGAGAGAGTGATTGCCCATTGGAATGGGCTGCCCAGGGAGGTGGTGGAGTCGCCGTCATTGAAGGTGTTCAGAAGGAGACTTGACGGGGTGCTTGGTGCCATGGGTTAGCTGTTTGGGTGGGTTGGATTGGTTGATGGGTTGGACACGATGATCTTGAAGGTCTCTTCCAACCTGGTTTGGTTTATTCTAATAAAGGTTTATTCTAACTTCAGGCTGCTTCCTTTCATTCTGTCACCTAGGGAGAAGAGACCAACCCTGACCTGGCTCAAACCTCCTTTCAGGGAGTTACAAAGTGTCAAAAGGTCTCCCCTCAGCCTTCTCTTCTCCAGGCTGAACAACTGAAGTTCTCTCAGCTGCCCCTCTCCAGATCTATTCTCCAGACCTTTCACCAGCTTGGTTGACCTTCTCTGGACCTGCTCCAGCCCCTCAATGTCCTTCTTGTAGTGAAGAATGGAATGGAATGGAATGGAATGGAATGGAATGGAATGGAATGGAATGGAATGGAATAGAATAGAATAGAATAGAATAGAATAGAATAGAATAGAATAGAATAGACTAGAATAGAATAGAATAGAATAGAATAGAATAGAATAGAATAGAATAGAATAGAATGGAATAGAATGGAATAGAATAGAATTAACCAGGTTGGAAAAGACCTCAGAGATCATCAAGCCCAACCTCTCAGTGAACACAGCAGGAGCAGGGAGCTCATCCTGCCCTGTGCTCAGCACTGCTTAGGCCACACCTTGAGTCCTGTGTCCAGTTCTGGGCTCTACAGGTTAGGAAAGATGTTGAGCTGCTGGAAGGTGTCCAGAGAAGGGCAAGAAAGCTGGGGAGGGGTCTGGAGCACAGCCCTGGGAGGAGAGGCTGAGGGAGCTGGGGTTGCTTAGCCTGGAGAAGAGGAGGCTCAGGGGAGACCCTCTTGCTCTCTCCAACTCCCTGAATAGAGGTTGTTGAATCACTGAATCACTGAATCATAGAGTCACAGAATCATAAAGTCATAGAATCACAGAGTCAAAGAATCATAGAGCCAGAGAATCACAGAGTTGTCAGGGTTGGAAGGGACCTCAAGGCTCAGCCAGTTCCAACCCCCTTGCCATGGGCAGGGACACCTCACACTAGATCAGGTTGCTCAGAACCACATCCAGCCTGGCTGTGATTCCCTTGATGGTTGGAGCCAGTGCTTTCAGAGGTCTCTTCCACTCCAACCAATTCTAGGAACCTATGCTCTTGCTGAGGTCTCTTTTTTATGCAGCCCACAGGAGCACAGTGAGGAAGGCTTCATTCCACACCACACTCCTGTCCCTCGCTGGAAATGGATTCATGTTGTGACATTTTCTCTCCCTGCTGCAGTTTCTTGTGCCTGCACTGGGATGTGTGGCCTCCCTGTCACGCTGCCATGCCATACCCTGCTGACCTTTTTAATATTCAGCTTGTTTTCTTTGGGGTGCTTGACCCTTGCCACTCCCTCCCTCGCCATCAGAAAAAGAGGAGCCTACCCTGGATGCACAGCGCCGGGGGTGACCAGCCCGTTGGGATGAAGCATCCTGCAAAGGCCAGGGGGCTGCAGCCCCTCCCCTGCCTTTGGCAGCACACATCAGGGATGGAAATTCGGATTCCTCCTGCCGGTGCTAAAGACCATTCCAGCAGAGGAAATAAAAATAGGCCCCACATCAATGTCGTGCTGTGCTAACAGCAGGGCTGGGGGAATGGTGGGGCTGGGTAATTTCTCCCATTGTTATTACGGTCTTTAGCTTCTGCTCCTCTTCGGATGGATTATCGCCGGGATGTGGCAGAAAAGCTTGCATTTGCATTTGAGTCGGGAAGCTATTCACGGGGCTGCTCAGGCTCCTGGCAGCGTTGGAGAGGCTCCTCAGCTCCTCGCAGCCGCTAGATAAAGAGGGAGGACTCAATTCAGGTAACAAACAGAGGTTGTTCTGCTTCTTCAGCAGCTCCGGCGGCGCTTTCAACGCGGCGCCCGCAGCCGCGGCGCTGTCACCGATGGGCATCTGCCGTTCTTTGGCATAGAATCGGCTGGGTTGGAAGGAAGCTTAAAGATCACCCAAAGCCCCTGCCATGGGCAGGGACACTTCCCACCAGAACAGGTTGCCAAAGGCCTCGTCCGACCTGGCCTTGAACACCTCCCGGGGAGGGAGCATCCACAACCTCCCTGGGCAACCTGTTCCCGGGTCTCATCACACTCCCTGCAAAGAATTTCTTCCTAATCTGCAGTCTCAATCTCCCCTCTTCCAGCTCAAAGCCATTGCCCTTTGTCCTAGCACTACAAGGCCTTGTAAGAAGTCCCTCCCCAGCTCTGCTGTAGCCCCCTTTAGGTACTGGAAGGCTGCTCTAAGTTGTTCCTCGAGCCTTCTATTCTCCAGGCTGAATAATCCCAACTCTTTCAGCCTGTTCCCATAGGGGAGGTGCTGCAACCCTCTCATCATCTTGTGGTCTCCTCTGGACCTGCTCCAGCAGAGAGGAGGAAGAGAGGAGAAGGAAGAGGAGGGAAGGGAAGGAAGAGGAGAAGGGAAGGAAGAGGAGAAGGGAAGGAAGAGGAGAGGGGAAGGAAGAGGAGAAGGGAAGGAAGAGGAGAGGGGAAGGAAGAGGTGAGGGGAAGGAGAAGGAGAGGGGGAAGAAGAGGAGAGGGAAAGGAAGAGGAGAGGGAAAGGAGGAGGAGAGGGAAAGGAGGAGGAGAGGGAAAGGAAGAGAAGAGGGAAAGGAAGAGGAGAGGGGAAGGAAGAGGAGAGGGGAAGGAAGAGGAGAGGCTTCTCAGCCCTTAAGAAGACTTTAGATCAGCCCTTTCAAAGCCATTCCTTCACCTCTCTGCTGGATGTTAATTATTGCAGCTTGCAGCCCCAGACTTTTGTTCTCAGCCATATCCTGGTTTCCTTCCCATGCAGATGAATGGCAATTGATTCATTTGCTCTGATCACAGTGGGGTTAGGATCTTTGCTATGCAAGTGACAATATTAATTGCCTAGCATGTGGTCTTCTGAGGAACTGAAGGTAGAAGGAAGGATTCCACAGCCCAATTCATTAGGGGAACAGCACAATTCATTATCTCTGTGTTATTATTGCTAATGACATCCTAATAGACTCTGTACTAACAATAAATATCTGATTATGAGCTCAGAGTTTCGCTTAACAGCCTTATGATCTTGAAGGCAAAGGGCTGTGTCACCCTCAGGCTTGTGCTGCCTGTGATGAGGAGCTGCTCAATGCTCTTGGAGGCACCACCTCAAGATGTACATTGGGTTTTGGCCAGGGATGTATGTCCAGGCCCTTGGAGGCACCAGCTCAAGATAGAATAGAATTAACCAGGTTGGAAAACACCTCAGAGATCCTCAAGTCCAACCTCTCACCCAACACCATCTAATCAACTCAACCATGGCACCAAGTGCCTCAGCCAGGCTCTTCCTAAACACCTCCAGGGATGGGGACTCCACCACCTCCCTGGGCAGCACATCCCGATGGCCAACCTCTCTTGCTGGGAAGAATTTCATCCTCACCTCCAGCCTAAACCTCCCCTGGCACAGCTTGAGACTGTGTCCTCTTGTTCTGGTGCTGGGTGCCTGGGAGAAGAGACCAACCCCCACCTGGCTACAACCTCCCTGCAGGGAGTTGGAGAGAGCAAGAAGGTCTCCCCTCAGCCTCCTCTTCTGCAGGCTAAGCAACCCGAACTCCCTCAGCCTCTCCTCACAGGGCTGTGCTCCAGACCCCTCCCCAGCTTTCTTGCCCTTCTCTGGACACCTTTCAGCATCTCAACATCTTTGCTAACCTGAGGAGCCCAGAAGTGGACACAGGACTCCAGGTGTGGCCTAACCAGTGCTGAGTACAGACGTACACTGGGTTTTGGCCAGGGATGTGTCCAAGCCCTTGCAGTCACCATCTTAAGATGTACATTAGGATCTGGCTAGGGATGTGTGTCCAAGCCCTTGCAGTCACCATCTCTAGATGTACATTAGGATCTGGCTATGGATGTGTGTCCAGGCCCTTGGAGGCACCATCTCAAGATGTACTTTGGCTTTTGGCCATTCTGTGCTGGAGCATTTTGGCCAGTGGTGTGAATCCAAGCCCTTGGAAGCAAAGCAGCTTGAGCCCAGGCTGGGTGGAGACCTACATTCCCAGTGTCCCATCCCCTGGCCTGCTGTCAGTTGGGGCAGCAAGGACCAGCTTAGATGCACACTCACTGGTAGAGACAAACCCTGTCCAGCCCTTACTTTGGAATCTCAAGGAACAAGACCTTAGCAAAGAAATTGCTTCCTGCTCACAGATATTGGGTGTCCATGGCAAGCCCAGCATGCTGCTGGCTGGTCATCTGTTTGTAATGCTGTTTGCATCTGGTCTGTTGGTCACAGAGAGATAGAACCATGCAGTGGTTTGGGTTGAAAGGCCACCTAGTGCAAGTCCCTGCAGCCAGCTAACTAGAACATCCCTCCCTAGAGCAGGTGGCTCAGAGCCCCAACCAACCTGACCTGCAATGGTTCCAGGCATGGGGCAGCTACCACCACTCTGGGCAGCCTGGGGCAGGGCCTTAACACCCTCAGTGTCAAACATGTTCTCCCTTCTCTCCATTCTCAATCTCCCTCTTGCAGTTCAAACCATCACATTGTGTCCTGTCACAACAGACCCTGCTCAAAACTCTGTCCCCAGCTTTCCTGGAGGCCTCTTTGAGTGCTGAAAGGCTACCAGAAGGTCTCCTGCAGCCTTCTCACCACCAGGCTGAACAACCTCAACTGTCCCAGCCTGGCCTCCCAGCAGAGGGCTTCCATCATTGCTGTGGCCTCCTCTGGCCCCACTCCAACAGCTTCTTGTCTGTGCTGTGCTGAGGACTCCAGAGCTGGCCCCAGCACTGCAGGTGGGGTCTGAGCAGAGCACAGCAGAGGGGCAGAATCCCCTCCCTGCCCCTGCTGCCCACACTGCAGGGGATCAGGCCAGGACAGGGCTGGCTCTGGGCTGGGAGTGCTCAGTGCTGTCTTTCACCCACCAGCACCCCAAGTCTTTCTCTCAGTTCTATGACCTTGTGGCTCTGGCCAGAGCAGTGCTGTGAAACCTCACTGCAGTGAGAAGGTTCCCCTCCATCTGCAGGTGCTGAGGGACTGGTCACAAGTCCTGCACAGGAGATGCTGCAGCTGCTTGCTTCCATGCTTCCCCTGCCCTTGCCTGATGGATTTTTCCTGCTCCAGAGGACATCAATCAAAATCTGGAGGGTGCAGCACTCATGGTGTGAATACAACAACTCACCAAAGCAGCTCATAAATCAGGAGCCACTTCTAGAAGGAGACACAGCAGCTTTTCCCTGCTTGCTGTGCTACATGAGGTTGGTTGTGAAGAGGCTCCCAAGACCAGGCTCCAGTTTGGTTGGTTTTTATAACTCCTTGCTCTTAGCACAACTGCACTTACAGGCAGGGCTAGCCTGTGGCCTTCAGGAGCATCACCTTAGCTTGAGGCACACCATGGAGCTGCTTGAGAGAGCCCAAACTTTCAAGCCTGTCTAGGAGAAAACTCTTCCATGGTGACATTGATCCTCATCCCTGCCTGAGAGAAGCAGGGTGTGAAGCAGAGGCTTTATTTTCCCTTCCTGCTCCAGGTGACCTCCCCCAAGCAAAGAGCAAAGCTTTGTCCCCAGCAGAGAAACTAAAAATACAGACTGCAGAGGGTGGGGAATGATGGATGGCTCTGCTTGGGTTTGAGTCACAGAAGCACAGAAGGTGTTGGGTTGGAAGGGATCCTTGAAGGTCATCATGTCCAACCCCTCTGCAGGCAGCAGGGACATCTGCAAGCAGAGCCACAAGGATGATCAGGGGACTTGAGCATCTCCTCTGTGAAGAGAGGCTGAGAGCCCTGGGGCTGTTCAGTCTGGAGAAGACTGAGAGAGGATGTTATCAATGTGTATAAATATCTGAAGGGGGGTGTCCAGTGGAGGGGGCCAAGCTCATTTCGGTGGTGTGCACTAATAAGACAAGGAACAACAGGTACAGGCTTGAGCATAGAAGGTTTCACCTCAACATGAGGAGAAACTCCATGACAGTGAGGGTGACAGAGCACTGAAACAGGTCGCCCAGAGAGGCTGTGGAGTCTCCTTCCCTGGAGACTTTCCAAACTCACCTGGGTGCATTCCTGTGCAGGCTACCCTGGGTGATCCTGCTCTGGCAGGGGGTTGGACCTGGTGATCTCATGAGGTCTCTTCCAACCTCTACTGTACTGTGATACAGATAGGATAGGATAGGATAGGATAGGATAGGATAGGATAGGATAGAATAGAATAGAATAGAATAGAATAGAATAGAATAGAATAGAATAGAATAGAATAGAATAGAATAGAATAGAATTAACCAGGTTGGAAAAGACCTCAGAGATCATCAAGTCCAACCTCTCACCCAACATCATCTGAGCAACTCAACCATGGCACCAAGTGCCTCAGCCAGGCTCTTCTTAAACAGTGATGGTGACTCCACCACCTCCATGGGCAGCACATCCCAATGGCCAATCTCTCTTGATGGGAAGAATTTCTTCCTCACCTCCAGCCTAAACCTCTCCTGGCACAGCTTGAGACTGTGTCCTCTTGTTCTGGTGCTGCCCCTACCTGGTCCAACCCCTACCTGGCTACAACCTCCCTTCAGGGAGTTGTGGACAGCAATAATGTCTCCCCTGAGCCTCCTCTTCTCCAGGCTAAGCAACCCCAGCTCCCTCAGCCTCTCCTCCCAGGGCTGTGCTCCAGACCCCTCCCCAGCTTTCTTGCCCTTCTCTGAACACCTTCAAGTCTCTCAATGTCCTTCTTAAACTGAGGAGCCCAGAACTAGAGACAGGACTCAAAGTGTGGCCTAAGCAGTGCTGAGCACAGGGCAGAATAACTTCCCTGTACCTCCAGGTCATTACCAGCTGCTCTATTAGCAGGACCTGGAAAATAGATATTTTAACTTTAATTGATTGTCATGGAACCTGCAACCTGGCCTTCAGCAGAAAGCATCTCTGTGAGGAGGAAAGGCTGAGACCCCTGGGGCTGTTGAGCCTGCAGAAGAGCAGCCCCAGAGGGGAGCTGAGCAATGCTTAGCAAGAGCTAAAGGAGCTGTGGGAGGCAAGGGGCTGGGGCCAGACTCAGTGGTGCCCAGGGACAGCACAAGGGGCAATGGGCACAAACTAGAGCCCAGGAGGTTCCACGTGAACAGGAGGAGAAACTTTTTTGTTGTGAGGGAGCTGGAGGCCTGGAGCAGGCTGCCCAGAGAGGTTGTGGAGTCTCTTTCTCCAGAGAGCTTCCAAAGCCATCTGGGCATTGTGCTGCTGGGCAAGCTGCTGTGGCTGCCCCTGGTTGGACTGGATGATCTCCAGAGGTCCCTTCCAACCTCTACCACACTGAGCTGCTGTGATTCCTAGGCTGGGCCTGCAGGAGCCCACCCTGCCTGTCGAGTCCTCTCTTGAATCCCAGCGTAGAGAAGCGAGTTAGCGCTGCGAACGCGGCGGAGCCCTTCGCCGCTTGTTTGTTTTGGAGCCCAAACATCCCCTTCGTATCTCCTTACATCACTGGATGATTCATTTACAAGCTCCCAAATACCTGTGTTCCCCTTGCTGGCTGACTGCTACCACCACTGAATTAATGTTCATTTATTTCCCCACTTATCTGCTGCAGATTGCATTATGACTTTATCAAGCGGTGCCTTTTCTTTTGCCGGGCGGCGGTTGGCTGGTTGGGCGGGTTTGGGTTTTTTCTTTAGCCAGAGGAACTTATTTCAATCCAATTTCTTCTGTCATGTTGCAGCTAAATGAAAGGCAAGGTCCCCCTGTGTTGTGTGTGCGAGCTCTGCGGCGCTGGGGCTCCAGGGTAATGCCTTAAACAATCAAGCTAAATATATCAGGGGACTTTTTAATGCGCTCGCTGATGAAGCAGAGAGGATTAAATTTAGCCAACCATGAAGGCAGCTCTGATTATCACCCAGCTCAGCCATGCTGGTCTGTGTTGACCATGAGGAAGGGGGGAAAGAAGGAAAAGAACCAACCCACAAATAAATGAGAGAAAATGAAATGTGATTAGCTGCTGATGGGGTGAAATTCCTCTCGCAAGGCGGAACGGGGAAGGGATTCATCCTCACGGCTCCCACCGCCAGGCTCTTGGTTTCCCCCATCCTGCTCCACCACACACAATGGATCCCTGGCTCCCGAGGTGTTGATAAGGTTCTTATCAATATCTGAATGGAAACAGGTGGGAAGGTGCAATTATTGCTGTTTGATTGTCTGCCCTGCTCGGGGGGGAGGAGGGACAGGCATTGTGGCGTCGCGGCAGCCCTGCAAACAGCCAGCCCCAGCCCTGCTCCGGAAGAGAAGCATCAGAGGAGACCTAATTGTGACCTTCCAGTGTCTGAACGGGGGGGGGGGGGGGGCTACAACTGGGGAGCCTGTAATTACAGGAGGGATCTGGAGGTGCTGGAAGGTGTCCAGAGAAGGGCCAGGAGGAGGAGCAGAGGGCTGGAGCTGCTCTGCTCTGAGGACAGACTGAGGGAGTTGGGGCTGTGCAGGCTGGAGAGGAGAAGGCTCCCAGGAGACCTCATTGTGGCCTTCCAGGATCTGCAGGGGGCTGCAAGAAAGCTGGGGAGGGACTTTTGAGGGTGTCAGGGAGGGATAGGACTGGGGGGGATGGAGCAGAACTAGAAATGGGGAGATTGAGATTGGCTGTGAGGAAGAAGTTGTTCCCCAGGAGGGTGGTGAGAGCCTGGCACAGGTTGCCCAGGGAGGTGGTGGAAGCCTCCTGCCTGGAGGTGTTTGCAGCCAGGCTGGATGTGGCTGTGAGCAACCTGCTGTGGTGTGAGGTGTCCCTGGCCATGGCAGGGGGGTTGGAACTGGCTGAGCCTTGAGGTCCCTTCCAACCCCAACAATTCTATGATTCTATGTGGTGATGGCTTTCTGCTGGGGTTGGCAGTGGTTAGGTTATGCAGATTTAACAGGGCAGAAAGCTTTGTGACTCTAAGGGTGACAGAGCCCTGGAACAGGCTGCCCAGAGAGGTTGTGGAGTCTCCTTCTCTGGAGCCTTTCCAGCCCCATCTGGATGTGTTCCTGTGTGAGCTGAGCTGGATTGTATGGTCCTGCTGTGGCAGGGGTGTTGGACTGGATGATCTCTTTGGGTCCCTTCCAACCCCTGGCATCCTGTGAGCCTGTGATCTGGGCTGCAGGAGCCACAAGGAGGGTGTCCCCATGGGATCTGCTGCTCTGGGAAACTCCTGTGGTCAGCACAAGGAGGAGTTTTTGCTGCCTGACAGGCAAATGTGGAGGTTGAGCTGCTGGGTGAGGGGATTTATGCAAACCATGTCAGGGGGAGCTGCCTGCTCTGGCTGAAGCCCACGTGTGACAGATGAGTCAGCTGCAGAACTTGTGGATTTTAGTGGCACTTGTGCTGAAGATGATAAATGCAGTCTTCATCCAGAGACTTCAAGGTTCAGGCTTTTTCATTCCAGGAGGGACATGCCTATGGCTGAGAACATCTCCAACATTAATAACACTTCCCTGGATGAAGGATTGATACGTGCAGCACAAGCACTCCAGCAGCATCCCCAGCTCCTGGTAGGCAACTCGGTTTGGCTCTTGCCTCCAGACTCTGGGCTGAAGGTTGAAAGCTCAGCAAAGCTGGGTGGTTCTTCCCTTTCCCAGGAGTCTGCTCCAAGCCTGTCATTTCCCTTGCTCCTTGCTGGTGACTGCACAGGCACCACCAAGCTCTGTTTCAGGAGAAGACTGCCCCACTCTGCCACTGGGTCCAAGTTCATAGAATCATAGACTCATAGAATCGTAGAATCAGTCAGGGTTGGAAGGGACCACAAGGATCACCCAGTTCCAACCCCCCTGATATGAGCAGGGACACCTCACACTAGATCAGGCTGACCAGGGCCTCATCCAGCCTGGGCTTAGAATCAACCAGGTGGGAAGAGACCTCAGAGATCATCAAGTCCAACCTATGACCTAATACCTAACACCTCCTGACAAATAAACCACGACACCCAATGCCACATCCAAACCTTTTTGGAACACCTCCAGGGATGGGGACTCCACCACCTCCCTGGGCAGCACATCCCAAGGGCCAATCTCTCTTGCTGGGAAGAATTTCTTCCTCACCTCCAGCCTAAACCTCCCCTGGCACAGCTTGAGACTGTGTCCTCTTGTTCTGGTGCTGCTTACCTGGGAGAAGAGACCAACCCCCAGCTGGCTACAACCTCCCTGCAGGGAGTTGGAGAGAGCAAGAAGGTCTCCCCTGAGCCTCCTCTTCTCCAGGCTAAGCAACCCCAGCTCCCTCAGCCTCTCCTCACAGGGCTGTGCTCCAGACCCCTCCCCAGCTTTCTTGCCCTTCTCTGGACACCTTCCAGCAGCTCAACCTCTTTCCTAACCTGAGGAGCCCAGAACTGGACACAGGACTCAAGGTGTGGCCTAAGCAGTGCTGAGCACAGGGCAGGATGACTTCCCTGCTCCTGCTGGCCACACTCTTCCTGCTGCAGGCCAGGATGCCCTTGGCCTTCTTGGCCACCTGAGATGTTTGGTCTTGGTGGCACCATGGGAATAACTTGGCTTGTGAGTGACAGGACATTTGAAATGCCAACAAGAAAATGCCAGGAGGCAAAAACCTCTGCACTCACAGGTTGTGCACCTGAAGGCATCGTGGGATCCACCCAGGTTCCTCATCAGCTGTTAGCTAATTGGGCCCATATGGCACCCAAAGCAGTGCAGAATTTGGGACTTCAGTGTCAGGAGAAGTTACCTGGGCAACTGTCTGCCTTCAGTTGCTTATCAATACGCAGTGCTGGTGCCCAGCCAAGATAAAGAAGAGAGCTGGGAACTGGAGAGCTTTAGATAAAACAGGGCAATAAATGCAGGAGGAGAGGGTCTGGTGCTGCAGCAGCTTCTCCTCCTGGTGCTGAACTCCTGTCCCACCCATCATAACAATAAATGTCAGCTGTCTTCCCTGGAGCAGCACCACTGAAGTGTCCCTACAGCAAGGCTGTTAATGCTGTGGCCTTTTTAAGCCATGTTTTTTTTTCTCTCTCCATGTTTGCCTCTGTCCCTGGAGACATCCAAGATCAAACCTAATTGCTGGAAGGTGTCCAGAGAAGGGCAAGAAAGCTGGGGAGGGGTCTGGAGCACAGCCCTGGGAGGAGAGGCTGAGGGAGCTGGGGTTGCTTAGCCTGGAGAAGAGGAGGCTCAGGGGAGACCTTCTTGCTCTCTCCAACTCCCTGAAGGGAGGTTGTAGCCAGGTGGGGGTTGCTCTCTTCTGCCAGGCACCCAGCACCAGAAGAAGAGGACACAGTCTCAAGCTGTGCCAGGGGAGGTTTAGGCTGGAGGTGAGGAAGAAATTCTTCCCAGCAAGAGAGATTGGCCATGGGGATGTGCTGCCCAGGGAGGTGGTGGAGTCCCCATCCCTGGAGGTGTTTAAGAGGAGCCTGGCTGAGGCACTTGGTGCCATGGTTGAGTTGTTTAGATGATGTTGGGTGAGAGGTTGGACTTGATGATGTCTGAGGTCTTTTCCAACCTGGTTAATTCTGTAACAGAAATTTTAAAGCAAGTATCAAAGTTGCTGCTGTGGTCAGAACAAGATGAGGCCCTCTGTAATACCAGAATGGCAACATTGGAACATTCTGGTTAGCAAACAGTCTCTAAGTGTCAGAGAGTAAGGATTGGAAAGCACCTCTGGAGGTCATCCACTCCAACCCCCTGCTGAAGCAGGGCACCCACAGCAGCTTGCCCAGCAGCACAATGCCCAGCTGGCTTTGGCAGCTCTCTGGAGAAGGAGACTCCACAGCCTCTCTGGTCACTCTGCTCCAGGCCTCCATCACCTTCACATCAAAGAAGTTTCTGCTCCTGGGTTCCAGTTTGTGCCCACTGCCCCTGTCACTGGCTGTCCTATTGCTGGGCACCACTGCCCAATGACCAATGTCTGCCCACATTCTCTTGACACCTACCCTGTAGCTCTTGCTGAGCATTGCTCAGATGCCCTCTGGGGCTGCTCTTCTGTAGGCTCAACAGCCCCAGGGCTCTCAGCCTTTCCTCCTCACAGAGCTGCTCCAGGCCCCTCAGCATCTTGAGGGATGCTTCTCGTTTTGCCTGTAAACACAGCTTCCAGTTGCTTCCAGCAGAGCTGGTGTGGCAAAGTTAATGCTGGGGGGGGGGGGTGGGGGGGAGGGATCTCAACCCAGCACAACTCCACTGGACTCTGTCCAGCAGCTCCTGAGCCATCCTTAATTTGTTGAGCAGGAGCAGGAGGGAGGAGGGGAGTGACAGCCCAGCCACCTCAGGCGTTGGATGGTTCCCAGCGCCAAGCCCGGGGCTGCTCCCTGCAGCTCGCTGCGGGGAGCAGGGAGGTGGTGCCCTGCCCGCGGCAGTGGAGGGCAGCTTTTTGTCCTGATTTCCTAACAATTAAGCTTTTGGAGATGCAGATCTGGCTGCTCCGGTCCAGCTGCCAGCGATGGCCAAACGAGCTTCTGGGGCCGGGGTGGCTGCGTCCTGGTGGCTGCCTTAATGATGTGCATCTGAAGGATCCTGTCTTGGGTGGGAAGGACTTTGAAGGAGAGGGAAATAATGGTGTTGCTTTGTGTGTGTTTTGCTGTGCAGCTTGTGTGTGTGTGCTGGCAGCAGCCCCTCATTAGAGCCAGGCTCTCTGTCACTAACCCCTGGGCGGAAAAAAAGAGCAGATTTTGCTTTCCATCCATCTGCAAAACAATGGAAAGCCTTTAATCATGGAGAAGGAAGGAGCCCACAGCCTGCTTTGGAGAGACAGGCTGGCCTTTGCTTGGGAGGTTGGAGGCTGAGAGTGGTCAGGGAAGGTGGGGTGATTGTAGCAGGATGGGAGAGGAGCTAAGGGTGAAGCAACAACACAAATACACAAACAGAAGGTGTGGGGAACACTGGAATGAGAAGATCTCTGGAGTGGGTTTCTGCTGAGCTGACTGAGGTGTGACACTGCACCATGTCCCTGGAGGTGTTAAAGGATCACAGCATCAACCAGGTTGGAAAAGACCACAGGGATCATCAAGCCCAACCTATGACCTGATACCTAACACCTCCTGACAACTAAACCATGGCTCCAAGTGCCACATCCAAGCCTTTTGTGAACACTTCCAGGGACAGGGACTCCACCACCTCCCTGGGCAGCACATCCCAAGGGCCAATTACACTTTCTGGGAAGAACATTCACATAGTCTCAAGCTGTGGCAGGGGAAGTTTAGGCTGGAGGTGAGGAGAAAGTTCTTCCCAGCAAGAGAGATTGGCCATTGGGATGTGCTGCCCAGGGAGGTGGTGGAGTCCCCATCCCTGGAGGTGTTTAGGAAGAGCCTGGCTGAGGCACTTGGTGCCATTGTTTAGTTGCTTAGATGGTGTTGGGTGAGAGGTTGGACTTGATGATCTCAAAGGTCTTCTCCCACCTGGTTAATTCTATTCTATTCTATTCTATTCTATTCTATTCTATTCTATTCTATTCTATTCTATTCTATTCTATTCTATTCTATTCTATTCTATTCCATTCCATTCCATTCCATTCCATTCCATTCCATTCCACTCCACTCCACTCCACTCCACTCCACTCCACTCCATTCCATTCCATTCCATTCCATTCCACTCCACTCCACTCCACTCCACTCCACTCCATTGCATTCCATTCCATTCCATTCCGTGGTTCTTGGGGACATGGTTTACTGGCCACTGTGGCTTTGGGTTGAAGACTGGACTTGATGAGCTCACAGGTGTTCTCCAATCAAAACAATCCTGTGGTTCTATCATAATTCTGTGTTCATAGAATCACAGCATCATGGAATGGTAGGGCTTGGAAGCGACCTCTGAAGATCATCTAGTCCAACACCCCTGCCAAAGCAGGGTGACCTAGGGCAGGTCACACAGGAAGACATCCAAATGGGCCCTGAAAGTCTCCAGAGAAGGAATAGAATAGAATCTAGAATCAACCAGGTTGGAAGAGACCTTTGAGATCATCAAGTCCAACCTCTCACCCAGCACCATCTGATCAACTCAACCATGGCACCAAGTGCCTCAGCCAGGCTCCTCCTAAACACCTCCAGGGATGGGGACTCCACCACCTCCCTGGGCAGCACATCCCCATGGCCAATCTCTCTTGCTGGGAAGAATTGCTTCCTCACCTCCAGCCTAAACCTCCCCTGGCACAGCTTGAGACTGTGTCCTCTTGTTCTGCTGCTGCTTGCCTGGGAGAAGAGACCAACCCCCACCTGGCTACAACCTCCCTTCAGGGAGTTGGAGAGAGCAAGAAGGTCTCCCCTGAGCCTCCTCTTCTG
>NW_027142573.1:367816-404837 GCF_026170545.1 Melanerpes formicivorus | reverse complement strand
AGTTCTGAATATCCAACCAACTTGCCACAGAATCCCATTTTTGGGAAACCTGAGATCACAGCACCTGTATTTCCAATTTGAATTGCTGTATTGGAAATGTTAGATCTGTGCTTAAATCACTTAACTGTCTTCATATGTGCAGTGTAAAAACCCATAACTGAATAATTGAATTGAATTTACATTTTGCAAGTAAGTTACAGTGGTGTTTGATTATATCACTGCCAGAAAATATTTGTCATAAAATATAGAAAAATATGCATTTTTATTACACCCCAGCTATTCAGTTGTTCTCCCTAAGCAAACAGTTGCTCCCATCAGGTGAGGCAGTTTAGAAGGAACAGGGTAGAAGACAGGTGTGTTCCTCTTACAGCCATTGAAGTGGTTCTTCAGACTAATAATCCTTGCATTGGATTTGGCTGAGTAGGAGTTATTTCCCCCTGCAGCATGTTTTTCATAGTGCTGTGTTTTGTAGTGACAACTGGAAGTGTATTTTGGCTGCTGCTAGGCAGTGCTCACACAGCACCAAGACTGTGGGTTTTTCAATATTCACGCCCCAACAGTAGGCTGAAGGGTAGGGAAGACCTTAGAAGCGGATACACTCAGGACAGCTGACACATAATGACCAATCGAATATTCTATACCATATGACACCAGCTCAGATATAAAAGCTAAGAGAAACAAAGTGTAGTGGTGTGATACTTTAGCCCACATGCACCAACAAAAAGCACAGCTGAACTCAGCTGGAGAAGTGAATGAAGCTGTATTTTACAAGCAATAATAGAATGCAATGAATATATACAAAATATACAGTATTTACAATATTATACAAGAATTTACAGAAAAGAACACGATTTCACCTTGGGTGCCCCCCAATCTCTCTCTCCCTCCCCTGTCCCTCTAGTTAATTAGAGGAAAAAGAGAAGAGGAAGACATTGTTAAGGGAATTTTTCAGTTAGGCTCAAAGCGTTGTTAAGAAAATTAGCTGCTTATCTTACCAGTCTTTTGTCCAAGGGTTGCATGCATGCATTCCAGCCAAAAGACAGAAGATGAGACTGGCTAGAGAATGTGAAATTGTAAAACTACATCCCACTCATCTACCAATGAAATTAGTTTAGATTTATCTTCCTTTTGTTTTCCTTTTTACACCCAAACATTCAGCTAGAGAATTCTGCAGCCATCCTTTTCTTACAGGCATAGCCTAAACTGTCACAGAAGGAAATCTGGAGGCATTCACTGATGTTTTTTTTCCTCTGGATCAACTGCTGTGCATATTGAATCCCTGATTCTCAGGGAGTGGCTGGATGTCATCTGATGGGAAGTAGAGAACAATATTTTTATTTGCTCATGCTTCCATGGCCAGCTTTTGGTTTCATTTTTGTCTTATTAAACTGCTTCTATCTTGACCCACTAGCCTCTTGTTACATTTTTCCTCTCTCCTGTACATCTAAGCAGAGGAGTGCTAGAGCACCTTTGATGGGCATCTGTCCCCCAGCCACAGACAAGCCACTAAAATCCTACAAGAAGTTCATCTTCGGGCTATTCTGCAGAATCTTTTCAGAACACATCTGTTGCAACTGACTATCTTTACATGTAAATCTGTGAGAATGATGGGTTCGTCTGTGTTTGGCCAGATGTAGCCAACTGACCAATAGTTGTTAGGCAAGCAAGGCTGAAACTATGAAGATCAGACTTTAAGCTCCTGTTTTATAAACAAAGTAGGAACTAGGTATTCGCTAACAAATTGGGAAACTGCCAAAGACCTTGAAGGACTCTGTAGAGGTCAAACAACCCTAGAGGAAGATGAAGATGAGGAAGGGTATTATTAGTTGGAGGTCATGTGACCCCTTGAGTGGGTTATGTGCATAGGCAGTAGGGAGAGAGTGTAATGTAATATGTTGCAAAATAAGGAGGGACTTTGTTCCCCTTGGACCAGCCCTCTGGGATGTCCTGGCCCCACATCAGAGGATGCTGAACCTATGTACATGAGATTTTTGATGGTTGGAAGGAGCTGCACTAATCTTAAAAAGGACAGTGTTGTCTCCACAGGGATGCCAGCTAAGATGAGCGCTGATCAGCACTGCCACCAGGGGCTGTGTGGGTCAGTTTATTAGGGTGAGTAATACGTGCCTTGTGTTTGGTATCATGCCTTGCTAAAATTTTCTATAACTTCTTTTGCTCTTTAATCAATATAATAAAGAGAAACGGTAGCTGGATGGTACCCATGATACATGTGCTAATCCCTGATCCTAAAGAATCCACTGAAACAAAAATCTCAAGGAATTAGACATATATAAAATGAGACTGTTTAGAAGATGGATAAAGAAGGTCAGTCACATAATACATGACTGATATTAACATCACATTGATAATTGTTATTCTTGCATGTTATCAGTAGTTTTGATTGCATATATATGTGTGTATATATATGTGTATATATATGTGTGTGTGTATATATATATATATAAAGTCCCTAAAAATGCAATACCTACAACATAGCTAGTGTTAGTGATAGTTGTGGCCACCAAGGCTGGGGTATCCAGCCAAGAATGCTCCTCACTGAGGAAGATTCATGCTGAGTTCTTGAGGCTGCAATACTTTAGTACCTGATCATCTGTCAGAATCCAATACTTTCTGACCAGGTTCTCTGAAATAATCCATGTATGGAGATTGCAATATTTAATATCAAATTTGCTTATTTTAAGATTATCAGTGTTACACAGGATTTCTGATTTAATATACAAAGAAAACACATTGAAAATGCAGAAAAAAGGTCATCTTAGTAAAATACAGCAATCACAATACAAATTCACAATTCCACTGTGATTTCCATTTCTAGTCTTGCTGTCATGACACTGGGTGTCCTTAGTCCCTGGGAAGGAACACATGAGCTTAATCCCACTCAGGGCTGTTGGTGTCTTTGAAATTCTTTTTGTTGGGCTGAACCACGTGTTCACTGCCACTATGCTGATCAGGCTGATTCAGGTAAACATTCAGGTAAAACACCACCAATTAATCCAGTCTCCTGTTGATAGCTATTTATCTATAACAAAAACTACCCTTAGGTCCCATTTGTTTTGTAATTAAGTCAGCTTCTTTGCATTACTCTTTGGACTTCGTATTTTTCCCATCTTTTCCCATCTTTGTCCATCTTCACTGAGGGAAGACAGTGTTTGATTCAGTGAGTCACATTCCATCTCTAGCTATTCAGTCACACCATCACTACATTGTTTATGACACTGGGCCCTTGGCTTTCAATTAGTTGGAATATTTTCAAGGTTTTTGCTTTTATCCCATGCTTAAAATGCACAGCATAACAAGAAAGATGCCTGGTACCAAATTTTTACACAGTTCACCGCACACAAGAGAAAATATCTCCTGGAGGGGATTTTGGTTGTTTTTTGTTTGGTTGGTTGTTTTTTTTACTATTGATTTGAATGTTCACAGAAGGATTTTGTTTTCTTTCATAGACAGATGCTACCCCAGTTTCCCAAAAACCCCACAAACCTATACTTATGCCTGCAGTAAATTTTAGTACAGTTATGTTGTGGTTTGAGCCTTAACTGGAATTTAAGAGCTCAGATGGTGGCAAGACTGAGAACTCCTCCCCTGCTTCCTCTTCTGTTTTCCCAATAGGAAAAAGAAAAAAAAAAAAAAAAGGGGGAAAGAAAAGGGAAGAAAAGAGGAATAAAAGGGGGTAAGGAAAAAGGGGAGGAGGTAAATCTACCGAGAAATAATTTGAATAATTTGGAGTCAGTTTGGAAGTAAAGAAGTAATTTTTTTTTTAAAACTATATAAATTCATGTATATATAACAATAACAGGAAGGGTTCACAAAGGTAAGGAACAAAGATGAATAGGAAAATATACAAAATCAAGTTGAGATGGCCTTGTATTTCCCCCAATGTATGTGGATTGTAGTGCTTTGGAGAAACGGATGAGGCAGGGAGAAGACCAGGCCTGACCAAGTGGCAGAACCAGGAAGCCAGCAGCGGCTCATGGTCCTTTCACACAGGTGAGGCAGGGGCAAAAGAGAGAAAATGGTTGTGCGCCCTCCCCCTTATAGTCTGGCTGGACAGGAAGGGGGAGTGTAACAGACTAATTTAGAACCGGGGTGGGGGTTTGCTTAATCCTCAGGTAGAGCAAGGCTCTTGCAACATTTCCCCTCTCAGATGAATCCCAGCAGAAGTTAATTAAAAAAAATAATAAATCTAATGAGATGTAATCTTCATATCTTGCAAACAAGCAACCTAAAACTTCCAGTGTTTTCTGGAGGCTGGAATGATCTTAGTGGCTTCAGATGTTTTATTAAGGATTTCTTTGTTGAAAGTGAATGTTGCTTCACTAAGAGGAGGATCTTGCATTGGGCCTTTTCAGCATGTACTTGAGATATATTCCTTTTCAAGATTCATTTCAAGGTATATTGGTAAGCCTCTTTTCTGCAGTTATTAAGATATATTTCTGCTTGTTTCCCCAGTAACTCTAAACCAAATAAATAATGAAGTAATGTTAGTAACACTATATTGCTAAACACAGCAAACAAGTAAGAAAGACTTGGGTATTGCAACAAATCACAGGTATCTTATTCTCAGGATCTTTGAGGATATGTTTTCCAAAAACTAAAACCTTTATGGTAAATCATGGGTGGTACTTTATTTTTTTCTAATAATTTTTTAAACAAAGCAGGAAGTACAGATACTAAGAAAGATACAAATTTGTAAATATAATGCTGGAAAAACCACCACAAAGTTATACAAAATTTTAATTTTGATCAGATGCAGTACTACAAGAGTTTTTTTTGATCTCCATCTGCTTTTTCAAAAGTTATATTCCAGAAGATGGATTATATAATCTGTACTCATCCAGATTAAATGTCTGTCTTACTTTCTGATGTTGATGTATGCATCATCTACATCCCAGTTTTATATGAAAAAAACTCACTGACGTAGGAGCATCCTTTCCCCTTTTTCTCAGTGATAGTAATGCTTTATTTCAGTAGGTTTCTGAATGATAGAAGTTTCACAGAGACATTTGGGAAATACCAGGCAGAAAGTACAGAAAGGAAAATAAAATAAAAACTTAAATGAAAATCTCTCTCCACTGTCTAGGTCAGAAGAGCAGTAATGAGATCACTAGACTATCATCCTTTGGCCACCCTCTACAACACGCTAGATAGTGATCGCAATGAAAATGATAATGATGAATCATGATTTTTCATATTGTATCCCTAGTACAATTACACTTTTCACTGTGAGTCCCTCAAGCTCCCCAGACAAAGTTTCTCTTTACAACTGTATTACTGCTGGTTGGAACAGCTTAATTAGATGTTAATTGGGTTTAAGGTTTAAGCTTTGTGCATGCATATTAATGGAATAATATTTGTCATATTTGAAAAGACCTATTACCTTGTTATCTACTAAAATCTATTTATTGTAATATGAATTTATAGACTACAAGTAATAAGGCAAATGTTGAAGGGATCTTAGCACAGAGTTACAAACTGAAACTACAAATGAGTAAGGGGATAGGGGAAGAGCAGGTTGGTGATCTGTTCAACTGCTACGTGGATCAGAGGCCTAATTCCACTGCATACATTGTATATAGTGCTTTTGAGATATCCAGGGTACTCTAGATGGATCTCCTCAGTTCCTACATCCCTTCTGTTAGCCCTGTGAGGTAATTTCATATACCCTAGGGAATCTGAAATGTCATTTGATGTCTTAGTGTAGCCAAAATGAGCTGTAAATATTTGTTTTCTGGCTAACTGACATTAGCTTAAATGAGCTCTGTTGTCAGTGTTCATTAGTCAAAGAGAAAAAGACTATCTCTTCCAGGAGATAACACAGCAGATTTAGATGTTTACAAGCCAGTCTTTTCCAAATTGTTTATTGTATGTGACTGTCACACTCCACTGAATAAAGATAGAAAATTAAAAAATAATTAAGTTTTAAATATTGGTGCTTAGTGCTACTTTTGATACCATAGGGTATCCTGTCTAGTCTTCAGGCTGTTGAATATTTTTGTGTCATATTTACCAGCATTATGCAGAGGTCACAAATAACCTCTGCTGTTTCAGGATTTCAGCTTTCTACAAAAGATACTTAAGTTAGTTCTGGAAATTTTCATGTGTTTAAATACAATCTGGCTGCTGAAGTAACCTTCAACATTTATAATACCTTCTGCTGGATAATTTTTGTACAGAACTGCCATTGTTATTCACAAAATTAATTCAAACTGGCACCATTACCCTGACAGAAATTTGGCTAAAGTACCACCAGCAAAGTTGTGTTAAATTACAGTGGCCAGGAAACAGAGCCAGGATTGGTGTAAGGTCCAGTTTTATTTAGCAACTTTATTTCTGCTTTGTATGGAGGAATAAATGGCACAATAATTAAATTTTCAAATTAAATGGAATTGGAATGTATTGCAAATATCATTGTGGATAAAGAAATAATATAACAAGACCATGAGTGGTTAGAATTATTGACAGGAAAAAAAGTACTTTTTAGACTTGGGAAATATGCAGGCTGTATATCTAGGGAATAATAATTCAGATAGATCATATGAGAAAGGGAAGCAATTTTGTTTGCAATAAAAACTAGGGATGAAAGAATAGAAAACCAAATATGAGCTTCAAGGTGCTATAGCAACTGAAAAATAAAGCAGCACTGAAATGAAGAAATAAAGACATTGGGAAATAAACTTAGATACTCTGATTTTTTGTATTAGAAATTAGTTATTAGAACACTGATCAGACTATAATACTTGATTACAAGGAGCAGTTTGAAAATTTAAAGACTTAGTGATGAAAAATAAAACCAATTCACTGTCTAGAAGAACCAATGGGAATATTAAAGAATAAAAATTCTACATACTGTAATATGGCTACAGGAAATTGCTAATGAGAAAAGTATTTTGAAATATTTGAAGAGTAAAAGAATTGAAATTAAAGAGCTCTAAATGGGAAAATTAAATGACATTTACTGGAAGAAAAATCAAACTGTGAAGGTGACCAACACATTGTAGAAGGGTATGCCTAGTTTTGAACTCCTCAACTGTAGAGATAATTGCATACACAAGTCCTCAGGTTAATGGTGAATTTCACTCCATAGTTATAATTCAGTGTTGAATATTATTTAGCCATTTCTCCAGATATTTCTTCACAGCTGGGTTCTCCCATCTAAAATTTCAACAAAGAGACAAAGATATTGGTATAGATGGATGGTTCCAACATTGTGCTGACAGCAATAATAAGAAAAGATAAAAGGATTTTGAAAGGCAACACTTCTTTAGAATCTTTTTTTATTCTTACACAGTTATTCTGACCTCTGGCTAGAAGTTTCTGACCTCTAGAAGGCTGGGGTTATACTGAGACAAATGCATGCAATGCCTTTGCTCTACCACTTCTGATTTTGAGCATCTGCGTCCTGATGGATTTCTCCCTCCATACATACAACGCATCCAGTTGACAACCCAAATAATTTGATGGGACAGCAGCGAACCCCTAATATATATAATGGAGTTGGCAGACTCACTTTATGTGGCCTCTCTAGAGGTGTACTTACTCTACACTGATATATTTGATTATATGCTGACTGTGAAATATTATGGGTATCCTACATTCCATAGGGTTTTTTTTGGGTTTTGTTAATTACTGCTTTAGCATCAACTAGTACTCTTACTCTGATTGTTTCACCCAATGGCATTCTGTAAGGTAGATATGGAAAGAAAGGGAGAGAATCACTGTTATTACACATTATTTTTAATTCCCATTTCTTTAAAGAGTTTATATTTATGTATAGTCTGTATAAAATCCTTAACTGTGGTTTTTCTGAGAGTTGAGCTGTCCCTAAGGAATTCTTATTTCTGTGATTCATGTTTAGCTATTCATGTTGACTCAGCAGGCAGACAAAGGACCACCCATTCAGTGACACAGCAGAAACAGAAGACACAAGACGTGCTGCTTATTCAGGATCTGGAGGAGAAATACTGTGCAAGTTAAGTAAGCTATTGCACCTAATTTGTTATTTTAATTCTTTAATCCTCTTTCAGCAGATGAAGGAAAGTGTTTATTCCCTTATCTTTGGTGTGTGAAGGCTGTATGTGGAGGGCAATGTCCATTCTGGCCTCTACAGTGCAAAAATCACACTGACAAACTGGAATGAGGCCATCAAAGTGTAAGGAGGCTGCAACCCATGGTAGTGATAGGATTAGAGAGAATGAATCCAAGCTACAGGAGAGTAGATTTAGATTAGATGTCAGGAAAAAGTTCTTCACCATAAGTGTGGTGAGACACTGGAATAGGTTTCCTATGGAGGTGGTGGAAGCTTCATCCCTGGATGGTTTTAAAGCCAGGCTGGGTGTGGCTATGGGCAACCTGATCTAGTGGAGGGTGTCCTACCCATGGCAGGGGGGGAGTGGAACTAGATGATCCTTGGGGTCTCTTCCAAGCCTGATAATTCTGTGACTAGAGTTCTAGTTCAATATTAACTAAATATAGATGTTTAGAGAGATGACTAACTCCATTTTCAGTATTTAATTTAAAGTAGGTTAATCCCTCCTGGTCTTCTATCAGTCTGATATTGACTGGCACATTGCAGCTAAATCTTATCAGCTGAGCTGCCTCATCATAGGAAACTTGTGGAATAATAGCCCTGTCACAGAAGAAAACAGAAGGAAACATTGCTAATCGACCCAACTCTTCAAAATTACATTGGGAAAGAGGATCATGAGAAAGAAGTAAACATAGGACTGGGTTTGTGAAAAAAAAGAATCTATCTTAATCCAAAATACAGGTGTACATTGAAATTTGGCTTGAGTTCTAGTGAGTGTGTATCCTTAATGCATAGTTATTAAGTCCCTAAATCACACTGGCCTTAGCTTGCCTTCTGGATCCCTTTTTTAAAATTATTTTTTGGTCAGTTGGGTGTTGGTTTTTTTTTTTTTTGTGTTTGTTTGTTGGTTTGTGTTTTGTGGTTGTGTCATTAAGATATCACAAATTTACTTCTCTTCTTCCTAAACATATTTCCATGTCTGCCTTTTTGTTTGTGTGTTTGATGGTTTGTTTGTTTTTTTCCTATTTCTCAGCACATCAAATCTTACTGCTTACAAGGCTTGATGTAAGGCAATTATTTCCAATCATCTGACAGGTACACCTTAAAATATGAAAGTGAATTTTTTTCAGTATCATATCAGTCTATTCAAGTACTATATATGTGGCCTCATGAAGATATTGAAGTGACAGCTTGATAATTCCATTGAAAAAAATATTTTGTGTGTGTTTGTTTGGTCTTTTTTAGAAAAATGCATCTATATAGTTGTATTTAGCATTTAATGATGAAATCTCAATATGATTTTTGATAATAAATGTTTAAGTTAATATTTTATGGTATTCACAAAACACAACAAAAGAGAGACAAGCTTAAGATCTTTATCCTACATTATAGATAAAAAGCAAACTTCAAACTGACTTTGAAATGATGCTATATTCCGTAAAATAGTACACTGACTATTCAAAGACAAGCTTAGAGGTGGACTTTATCTTGTCCATTATTCAATGGAGTATCTGTTGAACACCATTAACTTCATTTGTTAGTTATACATGACAAAACAGATACCTAAAATCAAAGTTAATCTTTGAAACAAAATCTGTAAATAACAAGCCTTTGAACTGGAGGGTATGAGGTTTAATTACTGTGCTGCTTATGGCTTCCAGACGTAACTCATGCGCTATAGGAACTGACATTCATATAATACAATGTAGCTTTGTAGCTGTTAACAGTGTCTGTTTACTTGATTATTCACAACATATCTTTTAAGCTGCTCCTCTAATATCTCTCATAAACAGAGCAGTGTATTAAAGTAAAATGTTGACACTTTAATAATCCAATATCTGCTGAACATACAATTTCCCTGTGTCCACTCTGGCCTGTGATGGACTTGCTGGTCTATTGCACTTGTCAGCTGATTTATTAAAGTGATGCAAATGTTTTATAAGAAATTACATTTTCTTTATATTCCAAAATTAAAGAGACAGAAGTATCTGGTGGAATGGAAGATATAATGGGTGAAATGATTGGCAAAACATATACCGTATGAACATTCCTCCACATTTTATTCAAACATTCAAAAAAAAAGTATCATAGAAAGAAGTAAATGTACCATAGTATCAGTCCGGATTGGAAGGGTTTTATTGAAAAATGCAAATTTGGGAAAAAATATTTTAACTACTTTGTGAAATCCTCATTCAGATGATGCCATCAAAGTACTTATAAATTTAACTGAAACTGAATGAATTATTGGAATGATAATACATTTCCTGGCTTAATAAAAAAAACTAACTTCACTAATGAAGTGTGAAGGCAATTGCAAGGAGACAGTTAATTAGATAATTTATCACTTATTAAATAGCAAACTGTTATACCCCCTGTTGGTTACTGTTAGTGATGAAGAGATAAAACAGCAGAACTGTTGTTTTAAACATTAAATTAAATTTACATGTGCCAAGCAGCTAGTGTACATGTGTCTATTTATTTGAGCAGCATCACTTTTTGTGTGATGAAGACTAGTTTACAGGTCCTTAGAAAGTGAGAAGTCAATTGAGAATGTGCTGTCACATTGTCTCACTTTGCAATGTAATTGTATTTTTACATACAGCAAACTTTGCTATGTGCATATATGAGTAAAATAATGTATTACATATCTACAACAGGACCTTTTGTCACTTTGGTGGATTTAGATAGGCAACATTCAGTAAAGTGACTCTTCTGAATTTGTGAGTACATACAATTATCAAGAAAAGGTGACTTCTATCTATTATACTTTAGACTTCAGAGCTTGTCAAAATATCGATCTTTCAAATGAAGTTGTAAATAAGATGTGAAAACTGATCACATGATACAGTCAGGCCTTCTTTTTTTAACCATTTCGTGTTTTAACTCTCAAATAAAAATGACAGTATGCTAGCTCCACTTTCAGTAAAGTGAATGCTTTCAGGTTATAAGCTTTGAATTTTTTATAGTATCATAGAATCACAGAATTAATAAGGTTGAAAAAACCTCAAAGATCATCAAGTCCAACCTGTCACCCAAGGCCTCATTACTAAACCATGGCAACAAAAGCCACGTCCAATCCCCTCTTGAACACCTCCAGGGATGGTGACTCCACCACCTACCTGGGCAGCCCATTCCAATGGCTAACAACTCTGTCTGTGAAGTACTTTCTCCTCACCTCAAGTCTAAACTTCCCCTAGCACAGCTTGAGACTGTGTCCACTTGTTCTGGTGCTGATTGCCTGGGAGAAGAGACCAACCCACTCCTGGCTACAACCTCCATTCAGGAAGGTGACTATCTTAGGTGCTACCTCACCTGAATACTACACACTTGTCACATTACACGCCTGTCTCAGTTATGTGAGCCACTGGAGTTTGGATGATTACTCTATGATATCCACTAAGAAATTTAAATGTCTCTGAAAATCTGTAGAAAGGCAGCCACTTTTAAAACAGATACCTAAGGTTTCTTTACAAACTGCATTGTTATCGTGTAGATGTTTGATTCACCCAGAGCACAGCTTCCAGGACAAGATGTAAGCAGGCAAAGACATTTATTATGTTATACAGCAAAGTTATATAGTCTGTCAGAAGGCACATGTGTCACATCTTAATTGGTAATTTTCTACTGGCATACGTGTAATTAAGGCATACAATAGGTCAAAATAACAAAACAATATTTTAACACATCCAACCAAACTCTGCCTAATTTCTTGCCTTCAGTTACAAGATGTTTACATTCTTTTCTGAGTCAAAGACTAAACATAGCCTACTCTAATTCAAGCAAAGGCTAATCTTTCCCATAGCCTTCCAAAGCTATCCAAAACCAACCTTCTCCTACACTGCATAGCTTATCCAGTCTGTTAAGCTAAACATCTATCTCTTCTAATGAGTCTGTGGAGAACTAAATGAAATACAGCATGTAGAAAGTCCTTGGTTCTATGATTCATTCAAAGTGAGAAGAGTGTTATGACTTTAAAGGCATCCAATCCTTGGTTATAAAAGCACACATATTTTATCTGCAAATAGGCATACAATAGTCATCAATGAATAATAAAGAAAACAACACAGAATGTGATGTTTAATGGTATTTAAGTAAGTTGGAAAACATTGTTCTATGATTTCTGCTCTTGGAGCTCTTTTCCTCTCTCTCTCCAGTTAGATGGAGACCAAAGTATTCTTTACTTTAGTGGTTGTCATATCCCTAAGAAATACAAAGGTTTGTCCTGCTTTGAGACTAAGAATGTTCCATTTTCTGGTTGAATGTTAGAGCAAGCCACCGTCAACACAAATCCTGAAATTAGCTGTGCTACATGGAAGTAATGTATTATTTTTGGATGCAACTGAGGTTACAAAGACATGGCAAAGAACATACAATAGAATTAACCAGGTTGCAAAAGACCTAGATCATCAATTCCAACCCATCACCCAACACCATCAAATAAATTAAACCATGGCACCAAGTGCCCCTTCCAGTCTCTTCTTAAACACTTCAAGTGATGGTGACTCCACCACCTCCCAGGACAGCCCATTCTAATGGCCAATTACTCTTTCTATGAAGAACTTCTTCCTAACATCCAGCCTAAACTTCCCCAGGTGCAGCTTGAGACTGTATCCTGTTCTGGTGCTGGTTGACTGGGAGAAGAGACCAATACCCACCTGGCTACAACCTCCCTTCAGGTAGTTGTAGAGAGCAATAAGGTCTCCCCTGAGCCTCCTCTTCTCTAGACTAAACCATCCCACCTCTCTCAGCCTCTCCTCATAGGGCTTGTGCTCCAAACCCCTCACCATCTTTGTTGCCCTTCTCTGGACATGTTCCAGCAAGTCAACATCTTTCCTGAACTGAGGGGCCCAGAACTGGACACAATATTCAAGATGTAGCATAACCAGTGCTGAGTACAGGGGCACAAGAACTTCCCTGCTCCTGCTGGCCACACTATTCCTGATGTAGGCCAGAATGCCATTGGCCTTCTTGGCCACCTGGGCACACTGCTGGCTCATGTTCAGCCTACTGTCAACCAGTACCCCCAGGTCCTTTCTGCCTGGCCACTATCCAGCCACTCCATCCCCAGCCTATAGCACTGCATGGGTTTGCTGTGGCCAATGTGTAGAACCCAACACTTAGATGTGTTAAATCTCATCCCATTGGCCTCTGCCCTTCTGTCCAGCCTGTTGAGGTCCCTCTGCAGAGCTTTCTCACCCTCTAACAGATCAACACCTGCCCCCAGCTTGGTGTCATCTGCAAGTTTACTGATGGTGGACTCAATCCCTTCATCCAGATCATCAATAAAGATATTGAACAGGATAGGGCTCTGCACTGATCCCTGAGGCACATCACTAATGACTGGCTGGCAGCTGGATGTGGCACCATTCACCACCACTCTCTGGGCTCATACCTCCAGCCAGTTTCTAACCCAGCGCAGAGTGCTGCTATCCAAGCCATGGGCTGACAGCATGGCCAGGAGTTTGCTGTGGGGGACTGTGTCAAAGGTGTTGCTGAAGACCACAGCTGATTACATCCACAGCCTTCCCCACATCCAGCAGGCAGTCACCTGATCATAGAAGGAGATCAGGTTGGTGAGGCAGGACTTGCCCTTCCTAAATCCATGCTAGCTGGGCCTGATGCCTTGGCCATCCTGTAAGTGCTGTGGGATTGCACTCAAGATGACCTGTTCCAAAATCTTGCCCGGCACTTAGGTCAGGCTGACAGGTCTGTAATAGCCTGGCTCATCCAACCGACCCTTCTTGTGGATGAGTATCATGTTGGCCAGCTTCCAGTCATCTGGGACCTCTCCAATGAGCCAGGACTGCTGAAAAATGATGGAGAGTGGCTAGGCCAGCTCATCTGCCAGCTCTCTCAGCACCCTAGGATGGATCCCATCCGATCCCATGGACTTGTGGGGATCCAAGTGGCTCAGCATATCTTCTGGATCACAGGGGAAATATACTGCTCCCTGACTCTATCTGCCAGCTCAGGAGGCCAGCTATTAAAATTTGAGGCAAAGAAGGTGTTAAGTACTTCTTCCTTTTCCTCATCTTTTGTTACAATATTCCCCTCCATGACCACTAAGATGTGGAGGTTGTCCTTGCCCCTCCTTTTTCCATTTATATATTTGTAGAAGGAATTTTTTGTTGTCCTTCACAGCAGTGGCTAGTCCAAGATCTAAATGGGCTTTTGCCTCTCTACCATTTTCCAAAATGTCCTAGCAACACCCTTAAAATTTAATGGGTACCCTCCCCTTCCTTCTAAAGATGATACATCCTCTTTTTTTCCCTTCATTTGCTCAGAATTTCATTGCCCCACCAGCCTGGCTGTCTGCCCTGGCAACTCATCTTCTGGCACATTGGCACAGCCTGTTCCTGTGCCTTCAAGAATTCTTTCTTGAAATAGGTTCAGCCCTTCTGGAACCCTTTGTTTTTAAGGGATGTTGCCAAAGGTAACTTCTGAGATAGTTCCTTGAGTAACCTGAAGTCTGCCCTCCAGAAGTCCAGAGTGGAGGTTTTGTTACTGCCCCTCTTATCTTGACTGCATATTGAAAACTCAACTTTTTCATGGTCACTGGACCCAAGACAGCCTCCAACCACCACATCTCTCACCAGCCCATCTCTGTTGGTAATAAGAAGGTCAAACAAAGCCGTACCCCTGGTAGGCTCATAGTATCATAGTATCAGTCAGGGTTGGAAGGGACCACAAGGATCATCTAGTTCCAACCTCCCTGCCACGGGCAGGGACACCCCACACTAGATCAGACTGGACAGAGCCTCATCCAGCCTGGTCTTAAACACCTCCAGGGATGGGGCCTTGACCACCTCCCTGGACAACCCATTCCAGGGCTTCACCCGTCTCATGGTGAAGAACTTCCTCCTTACCTCCAGCCTGAATGTCCCCACCTCCAGCTTCATCCCATTCCCCCTAGTACTATCACTACCTGAGATCCTGATTCTACACCACTCTTTCCAGTACACACAATTATCTTAATCAAAACTAACAGTAGTATTATCCAACAGTTAGGGAGATTAGTTTGCAAAGACAATTCTTGACTAACATTTAGGTATATATTTCCTTCCCATCCCTCAATAGTATCAACCAATAAACAAATCACATTTATCGATACAACTTGAGTTTCAGAGGTCCCTGGGATTCAAGTTTCCATTCTTTATTTAGAATAAACCTTTATTTAGAATAAACCAAACCAGGTTGGAAGAGACCTTCAAGATCATCGCGTCCAACCCATCAACCAGTCCAACCCACCCAAACAGCTAACCCATGGCACCTCCAATAACGGCGACGCCACGACCTCCTTGGGCAGCCCATTCCAATGGGCAATCACTCTCTCTGTAGAGAACTTCTTCCTAACATCCAACCTGAACCTCCCCTGGTGCAGCCTGAGACTGTGTCCTCTTGTTCTGGTACTGGGTGCCTGGGAGAAGAGACCATCATCCGCCTGTCTACAACCTCCCTTCGGGTAGTTTTAGAGAATTATAAGGTCACCCCTGAGTCTCCTCTTCTCCGTGCTAAGCAATCCCAGCTCCCTCAGTCTTTCCTCATAGGGCTTGTGTTCCAAACCCCTCACCAACTTCATTGCCCTTCTCTGGACATGTTCCAGCAAGTCAACATCCTTCCTAACCTGAGGGGCCCAGCAGCTGCGATAAGAACCTTCTAGACTGCCTCCTCTCTGCTGTGTTAAGTTCCCAGCAGATATCAGGCAGGTTAAAGTCACCCATAAGAACAAGGTCTGGCTATCTTGAGACAGCCTCTAGCTGCCTATAAAATAATGCATCAAGTTCTTCGTCCTGCTTGGGTGGTCTGTAACAAACTCCAACCCAGATGTCTACCTTATTGGCCTTCCCTCTAATTCTCACCCACAGGCACTAACTTGATCATCCTTGATCTCTAATTCCATGGTGTCTAGTACCTCTCTGATGTAAACTGCCACCTCTCCACCCCTTCTCCCTCTCCTGTCTCTCCTGAAGAGCCTGTAGCCATCAATTACAGTGCTCCAGCCATGTGAGTCATCCCACCATGTTTCTGTGATGGCAACTACATCATAACTTTCCTGCTGTAACACGGCTTCCAATTTCTCTTGTTTGTTACCCATACTTCGTGCATTAGTGTACATGCACTCCATCTGGACTGTTGGCTTCACCCCTGCCTCCAGCTTTCCACCCCTATACTCCCCTTCCCACTTCAAATCTACAAAGAAGCAGATAAGGTGTGTCTGTTTTTTTAGATTGATTTTAAACACTTAGTTTATGGCAGGGACCATGTGTTTGTGAACGAAATTATACTCTTTCTCAATAAGAAAAACAATCAGGAGCAGGAAGTCTTTTTATTCTCCCATACTTGGGCTGTTAGACATTAATCAAGTCACTGATAAGGCCAAGGGTAGATATATTTTCCTGACAGAAATTAATTTATTTGAACATTGCCTTGACTGTAAGTTTGTGTGACTGAAGTATACACATTTTGAGTTAAAAATGCATTTTTGAAGGTGTAATGACATGCCATTTGGGTTTACTTCAAAGTAATTTGTTCAGAATAGCATCACATAGTAAACAACATGTGCAGCATGGTACAAAAAAAACCAAAATCAAACATATAGATAGGTAAGATTTCTCAGGAAGATTCTCCATGACATTAACTTTTACCTTATTGCTCTTCAAAACTCAAAACATTTTGTTGTGCATATTCTGGCTACTGAAAAATCACAGTAGCATTCAGGTTGGAAAGACCCTCAGGATCACCAAGTCCAACCCAGAACCCTACTCTACAAGGTTCACTGCTAACCCATATCTGCAAGCACCACATCCAAATGGCCTTTAAAGATATCCAGGGTTGGTGACTCAACCACCTCCCTGGGCAGCACATTCCAATGCCTGACCACTCTTGCCATGAACATTTTTTTCCTGATGTCCAGTCTAAACCTACCCAGTTGTAGCATTAGGCTGATCCCTCTTGTTCTATCACTAATTATCTGTGAGAAGAGATCAGCACCAGCCTCTCCACAATGTCCTTTCAGGTAGCTGTACAGAGAGATGAGGTCTCTCCTCAGCCTTCTCTTTTCCAAATTAAACATCCCCAGCTCCTTCAGTCATCCTTCGTAAGATTTATTCTCCAGGCTCTTCATCAGCTTTGTTGCCCTCCTTCACACTCTCTCCAGCACGGTGATGTTCTGCTTGTTGCTGATCAGTGCTTAGACAGAGACGAGGACTTTTCTGCTCCTCAGGCTGTTCCACCAATGAGTATCACAGAATCACAGAATTGCCTAGATTAAACAATATAATTGAGTTCAATCATTAGCCCTACACTGGCAAGTCCTCAACTAAACCATATTCATAAACACTACATCTACACAACTCTTAAATACCTCCAGGAGTGGGGACTACACCACTGCTGAAGGCAAGTTGTTCCAGCGCCTGATAGCCCATTCATTAAAGAACTTCTTCCTAAAATCCAGTCTAACTTTTTCCTAATATACTTTGTCATAACTTGAGGCCATTTCCTCTTGTTCTATTACTTATCACTTAATTGAACAGACCTACTCCAACCACTCTACAACCTCATTTCAGGTATTTATACAGTGCAACAAGTTTCTCCTGAACCTCCTTTTCTCCAGAAACAGGCTTGGAGTGCACAAGAAGTTGTGAGGGGACACATCTTGGACAACTGACTTCAACTGACCAAAAGGATATTCCATACTGTATGACATGGTGTTCAGCAATAAGAACTGGGGAAAGCAAGAACAAAGAGGGACACTTAGAGTTACAACATTTGTCTTCCCAAGAAACTATAACACTGATAGAGCCTTGTTTTCCTGGAAGTAAGTGAACCTCTGCCTACCAATGGGAAATAGTGAATTAATTTGCTGACGACACCAAGCTGGGGGCAAGAGTTGATCTGCTGGAGGGTAGAGAGGCTCTGCAGAGAGACCTCGACAGGCTGGACAGATGGGCAGAATCCAACGGCATGAGATTTAACACATCCAAATGCCGGGTTCTGCACATTGGCCACAACAACCCCATGCAGTGCTACAGGCTGGGGTCAGAGTGGCTAGAGAGCAGCCAGGCAGAGAGGGACCTGGGGGTGCTGGTTGATGGTAGGCTTAACATGAGCCTGCAGTGTGCCCAGGCAGCCAAGAGGGCCAATGGCATCCTGGCCTGCATCAAGAACAGTGTGGCCAGCAGGAGCAGGGAGGTCATTCTGCCCCTGTACACTGCACTGGTTAGGCCACACCTCGAGTACTGTGTCCAGTTCTGGGCCCCTCAGTTTAGGAAGGATGTTGACTTGCTGGAACGAGTCCAGAGAAGAGCAACAAAGTTGGTGAGGGATTTGGAACACAAGCCCTATGAGGAGAGGCTGAGGGAGCTGGGGCTGCTTAGCCTGGAGAAGAGGAGACTCAGGGGTGACCTTATCACTCTCTACAACTACCTGAAGGGAGGTTGTAGACAGGCTGATGATGGTCTCTTCTCCCAGGCACCCAGTACCAGAACAAGAGGACACAGTCTCAGGCTGTGCCAGGGGAGGTTCAGGTTGGATGTTAGGAAGAAGTTCTATACAGAAAGAGTGATTTCGCTATGGAATGGGTTGCCCGGGGAGGTGGTGGAGTCGCCGTCATTGAAGGTGTTCAGAAGGAGACTTGATGGGGTGCTTGGTGCCATGGGTTAGCTGTTTGGGTGGGTTGGATTGGTTGATGGGTTGGACACGATGATCTTGAAGGTCTCTTCCAACCTGGTTTGGTTTATTCTAATAAAGGTTTATTTTTATTCTAATTCCTTGTTTTGCTTTGTTAAACTCTACCTCAACTCAAATGTTTGCTCAGTTGTACACTTCTCACAGGATCACAGGATGTTAGGGGTTGAAAGGGACCTCTGAAGATCTTCAAGTCCAACCCCCTTGCCAGAGCAGGATCATATAATATAGCACAGGTCTCACAGGAGTGCATCCAGAAGGATCTTGAAAGTCTACAGAGAAGAAAACTCCACAACCTCTCTGTGGAGCTTGTTCCAGTGCTCTGTAAACGTTACAGTAAAAAAGTTTTTCCTCATGTTGAGGTGGAACTTCCTTTGCTGTAGTTTGTATCCATTGCTCCCTGTTTTATCACAGGGCACAGAGGCTGTCCCTTCCTTCTTGACACCCAGCTTTCATGTATTTATATACATTTATTAGATCCCCTCTCAATCTTCTCCTCTCCAGTCTAAAAAGCCCCAGGTCTCTCAGCCTTTCCTCACAAGGCACATTCTCCAGTCTCTTAATCATCCTTGTAGCCCTCCGCTGGATTCCTGATTTTCTTTCCCGTCCCTCCAGGAATGAGTGAGTGGGTGTGTGGACCTGAGCTGCTTGACAGGGTTAAACCGCAACAGAAACCTTCTTGCTTGCCTTTTTTTCAGTTTGTTTGTGGTTTTTGTTTTGGTTTTGTTCTTTTTGTTTTCCTATGTTTTTAATTATTTTTTTTTAATCAGTCTTTCTGTCTTACATTCTGCTTTCCAAATCTGCTTACAACTAACAAGTAAATGACTTTGGATAATCAAACCAGTGAAGAATGTAAATCACTTCTGGAGGACCTAAGAAAATGTGCTTACAGATCAACATGCCGACAAGTGACATTTGTTATTGAATAATGCCAAGCAGCATCCACTAAAAGAAAAATTAAGCTCTATATCTGACTTCTACTCTGGAATAACGGGGCGGGGGAGGGGAAGAAAAAACAAACCCAAACATTAGTATTTTCTTGAACATTCTTCAAAGTATAATGGTGCATTGAAAAGTTTGGGTTTGGTTTGTTTGGGTTTTTTTAAGAAAATCAAGCATAAGGATGGGGTTAAAATCTGTTGTGTTTTCTACATCGTGAATTTTGTTCTCGATGGCAGGAAATAAGTTGCTACTGGGAATAAAACTGTCAAAATACTTATTTAGAGAAAGAGCTTTAAAACCCATTTCTATGAAAGAATTAGTTTAATATGAAGTGACCTATTATACTTCGTTACAAGTTGACCTGCATAAATGGAATAAAGCTAATATTTTCATTAAAATTAGATATTTTGTGTTGTCCATTTTTTTTTTGTTCTGAAAGGGGGACTAAGAGAAGACAACATATGTTAGCAAATTCTATGGTTACAATGTTTCCTTTTCCTTTTTTTTTTTTTTTTTTTTTACATCATGGAGAGTTAGAACCTGATCTGCTGTGGGATGTCAAGATCCTACAAAGGTTTAAAGACTAAGAGTCGGGAATGCAAAATGAGTAGAAAATGGGAATTTGATTAAGTGGAATAAAGAAGAGAGGTAAAAATAAACAAAGGAAAAATGCATGAGGATTGGTATATTTAACATAATCGAGAGACAACACAACACTCTTTGAATGAGGCAGCAGTGAAACTAAAGAAATTTTATATTGCCTGAAGTATGTATCTCAAAATTCGGGTAGTTTTTCATGTGCTAGATAAGGTATGAGTCATGACATTTTGAGGGAAGGAAGAAATGAGAATTTCAATTTCTCGTTAAACTGTATAAACCAAATCAGATTGTGTATCTGAATACCATATTTTCAAGAGGAAAATCTTGAAGCAGGACAAAAAATTAATCCAAAATGCTGATAAATGTTTAAATGATACTGTATTATAATAGGTCATTGGATTTTGTTATAGACCTACATGGAAATTTGAAGCTTATTGTATGCCTCTGAGATTTCAAGTACTTATGGCTGGCAACTGATAAAATCCTTCTGAATGTAATGCAATGTTCCAATGAGTCTAGAAGAGACCTTTTTTTTGCCTATTATTAAGTGATCTTTTAAAATAGTTTTTTAAAAAAGTAAATCTTTAAAAAAAATGCTTTCCCTTGCTGTGGTAGTTTTAGGCTGATACCTAGGAAATTTTCCACAGATTGAGTAGAAAGTAGCAGAATGCAAATAAATTACTGTTGGATGTAAAAGGAAAATAATGATAAGGTCTAAATAATCCCATTGGTCTGATAACTAACATAAAGTTACTTGTATAAACTAACTATTTCTCTTTTTGGCTTCTTTGCTCTAGGAGATACTAGCTGGTTGCTTCTGCTAGCTTTCTGATCTTGGCTGTGTTTCTTTGTTGTGACTAAGTACTAACAAGCTACTCTCTGTTCTTTTCTTTCTCTTTTCCTTTGTACAGGTTGAGGGGAAAGGAGTAGAGAGAGGGAAGCTGTTGGTAACCATCTGGTTTTGTCCAGGTGATGACTTGGGTTATTTATACATTGTAAATATATGTAACTATTGTGTATTTTGTACATATTCATTGCACTTCATATTTCTAGATTGTAGTTTTGCTTGTAAATATATCTTCATTTGCTTCCAATGAGCTAGTCTAGCAAATTTACTTTGGGGAGTGATTTCAAACCACCATACTTACACTGAACAGTATATTAATGCATTATACATATTTTAATATGTAATTTTCTTATTGCTTGAGGGTGAACGGACTGCAATGGAAAATACCCATTATTCCAATGTCCTTTGGAGGCAAAAGAGAGGGAGAGCGGCTAAAGAAAGACCTAATTTATCAGTTAAAAATCCTAGCTTCACTGGGAATATTCCCTGATTATTTCTCTAACAAACAGTGACAATCAGTGTAAAAGTCATGAAATATTTGAATATTACAGGATAAATGTGTTACTTTGATAAGAAATGTGTAGCTGTCATACATTTACACTTGAATTGGCAGCATACTGTGAAGTATATATCATCTAATGATATTTTTAAGGGAAACTCCTTTATACTTCCTGTTAGAGGATAATTTAAAATACTGTCTTAACCTTTTCTCCTAAGGCCATACTCTCTCTTAAAGTTTTTATCTTTAGATGTTCTCTATTTGAAGGAAGAGTTTTATAACTTTCAAATCATATGAACTTTCTAGTCATTCTAGTACATATTTCTGGTTCAAGCAGAAGTTTGGTAAAAGATTTTGGAATATCTGAAGTTTGATGTGTCTCTTGAAATGTTGTAAGGACAAGCACCAATTAAATTAATTATTTTTAAACTTTTTTTTTAATATTGCTTATTTTCAAAACTATTGTGATATCAAAAAAATTGGAATTTGTTAAGTAAGAAACTACAAATGAAGCTTTACATCATCAGTATAAATGAAGTTAGGTAGGTAGAAGTTATATAGTTTGATAAGAAGATACACTTATGAATAATACTAATTAATGAATTCACTGGAAATTTTTTGTATTGCAGAAAAAAAAAAAAAGAAGTCCAAAACATAAACAAAGGACAATTATCAAGCTAATCTAAGACTTATGACTTAATAGCTTGCAATATATACTTGGTACATCTGATACAGTCTTAAAAAATGATCAAAGCCATAGCTTGTCTATTGGGGATGTTGGAACAAGGGTTTTTCTGTACTTAGAGTTGTTAGAGGAAACTATACCACACCAGATCCAACAGCCAAATACAGGTGAGGCTGCTATTTACCCATGTCCCCAGGTGCAGCCAGTAGCAAGCCTGAAGATGTATTCCCAAAATGTACGTGCAGAGTCCACGTATACATGCATACATAAATACATCACCAGCCACAGATCACAGGCAGACGTGCAAAGCAGTAACGCAAACAGATGCAGACATACTCATCCCGTTCCCCTCTCTTGCTGAGCTTGATGGTCTCTTCCAACCCAGACCATTCTATGATTCTATGATTCTATGATTCTATGATTCTATGATTCTATGATTCTATGATTCTATGAACTTGTCTTAGATTCTTGCACCTGGACATATGAACACAAGTACAATTGCTGGTACAGGCTGTCATACACATGCACACTAAGCTGGCCAGGACTTCCTGAGTCCAAGCAGTCAACCCTACAGTGCTCTTGCTTGGTTCACCCTGTTCCCAGATCACTTCATCCATTTGCCAGCCATTCCAGCTTGTTCTTTGCTCTCTATCCCATATGCTCTTGCACACCTGCTCTTGCTCATGTTGCTGGTTTGATGGAAATACAGTTTTTCACCCCATGGTTCAGTTTCAGTTTTTGACAGTTGTTATGATCATAAAAAGGCTATCAATATTCAATAAGCATAACAATTAATAAAAAGGTTAATAACCTTATTAAGCATAAAAATCCCATGAAAAATAGTAATAAAACCAATTTACTGGTTCAAAATATCTGGTTGTGGAACAGATATCTCACCAGCAGGAACAAGTAACAATTTAAACAATATGTACAAAAAAGCAGAAACAACAAACAGCACTTTAAACTGTAAAGAAACGAAAGGAACATTGGCAACGAAGCCGGAGATTGCCCACAAGGTGTCGGGGGGGAAACTCCTGAATTCCCTAGGGCAACAGACCTTTAATAGATGCTTATAAAAATCAGATTTCATAATTACTCACTGATTGTAATATCCCATAACACATGTGAGGATTTAAACAATACCAAAATGGTGTCAACCACGTGAAAGCTGCAGGAGCACAGTTTCATTTTCTGTTGGTGTCTGTACTTTGTTGCTAAGACACATTCAGGACTTATCCCTGAAGGTTTTGTAGCTGAAAGCCTTGTAGAAAAGGGGTTCTTCTGATGCAATTCTTCGCAGTGGCACTCGTCACTTCTTCCAATAAAACAAAACTGTCCCAGGGACTCAGCTCCTCTGGGGGTTCACCTCCCGTCCCAGCAAGACGTGTCTGTCTGTTCCTGGGCTTTACAACTGTGAGAAACTGGTTATAATATTTGGCTTTCACAAGGGGAAATACTGGGGCCCGGGGGGCCGATCGATGGGCCTGGATCGTTGGGCTGATGGTCTGTATTGTGTGGGGTATTGGGAGAGAAAGGGGAGGTGCCAACAGGTCTAAAGACTGGCCAGGTCAAAAGTGCAGGTTTTGTCTGTCCTGATGGAGAGGGGTGGGAGCATGCTGGGGAATATATGAATATGTACGTTTTAATATACTAATATGTATGTTTGCCGTCTATATAAGTTCACCTCGTGTTGTTGGGGCGCGCCTCTAGCAAACTTGCTATGCGCCCAGCACTGTGTTGCCTTTATTTTATAATAAACTGGTTATAAATTTTCAGCAGTGAGTTTGTTTGTCGCACAACATTAATACAGCGAGGAGTCTTTGCAGTCTTGTCTAGGTAAACTGAAATACAGCTCGGCTTCCAAGAGAGGCTTGTGATTTCTTCCAGAGTGTGGACAATTGCAAGGCAAGGCTCTGGCTCTTTGGGCTGGTACTTACAGATTTCCCAAGACAATAATGGCCAGTGACAACACAGATTGAGAGATAAAACCTTGACACTGTAACCTATAGAAAGGGTTTTCTCCAAACGTGGCCAAAGGCACGCACACCTGGCCCATTTGGGCTCTGTGACATGTTCAGACAAGCCTGGGCAATGTGGCCATTAGCCTGAAAAACCAGACCTGCTGGCTCTTGCCCCATTGTCTGGTTCAGAGCAATTTTGAGGCTTTTTTCCCTTCAGAACAACAGTCAGATGTTGATGCACATACAGCGCTCACTCAGGAGAGTCAGAAAAGAGGCAACATCTGAAATGCCATGGGCTCCCTAGTAGAAGTCATATGTGCTAAAATAAGTTCAATGAAGGACTATGGGGATGGTTAAGGAATTTAAGTATTTGCATATGAGGAAATGCTGAGAGAGCTGTGACTGTTTGACCTGGAGAAGAGAATGCTCATGAGGATCTTATCAAAGTCTACAAAGAACTGGTGGGCATAGGGAAGATGCAGCATGGCCCTGACCAACTGGTTCTAGGTGGGCCCTCTCTAAGCTAGGAAATTAGAGCCACACATTGGGTGCCATCCACCCCTCCTAAACAATTTAATTGTGTGAGAGACTAAATCTTGTCTCTCTTGATGTGACTCAACACAGATAAAATTACCTTTGCTGCTTGCCCAGACAATAGCTGATGTGTATTGGGCAGATATACATTGGCCACTGGATAACAACTCTCTGGAATGTGCATAGACAAGATCATCTCTACCCATCAGCTACCCCGGAAAGGGAGATGATGCAAAGGATAAAGGTTGCTCACCAGACTGTAGCTGCCCTTGAAATAATGAACAGAGACCACTGCTGTCAATGCTCTTTGGAGTGTGCATGTTCACCACCTGGGCACGTACCTAGGAGGCTGTGTGGAGGATCTGAGCAACTTCTGGCTTGGGAGAGGGAAGGCACCTAGGTGGTGCCGCTCTAAAGAAGAATGGGGAGGGTTGCCAGGAGAGAGGAGGGTAGGGACATTGCCATGTGGCCTGGAGGGGGTGGACCAGCAGAAGCCCTCTCCCTGTGTCCTAAGTTCTGCCTGCTGCAACTGATGGAACTGAAGAGGCTGCTTAAAGAAGGACTTAGACTTTGGGATCTCTCCCTTCCCTCCTCTGTTGGAAGACAGCACAGCCAACAAGGATGACCTCTCCTCCACACCAAAGGTGCATCACCCTTCCTTCACAGATCCAAAATGTGGGGGGGTGAGGGGTGTGGTAATATAGTTAATTTCCTCTTCTCTCTCCCTCTTGTCTCTCTCTCTGTTTTCTCTCTCTCTCACCCCTTCTGATCCATCCACTTTATTCTGTTAATAAATAGCCTCGCTGTTGATATTTTGGCCTCATTTGTGCCTCTAATTTCATAACAAGGGAATATTCGAAAAAAATTGAGTCTCTCTCCCTCTCTGGATCGAGACACATTGGCTGTTAACACTATCCATCTAATACAAAATATTATCTACAATAATGAGTAAATTAAGTTCATCGTCCATTCTGGATGTCCTCAGAGGTAGATGATTCAGAAGCCCAAAAACCAGGAAATAAGAAAACAGAAAACAGTTTGTTTCTCCACAGATGAGGTAAAGAAAAGGAATAGGGACTCTCAGGTGACTCAGGGCTCTCAGAGTTCTTAGGGTTCATGCACCATAGATTCCTCATGGATTCTTCCTTTGGGTGTGATGTTGCATCTGTAAAACACACTGAATTTAAACTCTCTTAGCTAAAGTTATATTTCTTTGTGGAAAACACTTCATTTCACCATTCTCTTGCATTACGCAGTAAGTGTGACCAGGACTTTCAGCAGAAATCACCCATCAGACAGGTTTGGCCTCTCCTGAAGGACAAAATACCCAAACATCTTTGCCCAAAAGATTCTTTTCTCTAGCAACAGGAATTCTATCACCTTCTAACTTTCATAGCACATCTGAGTGTGCAGGTCCAGCTTGATTCACTGAACCTCTATTATTTACCAGCCAGGTTGCTGTCAGGTCATGGCTTGGACCGCAACACTCTGTGCTGGGTTAGGAGCTGGCTGGAGGGCCAAGCCTAGAGAGTGGTGGTGAATGGTGCCACATCCAGCTGGCAGCCAGTCTCTAGTGGTGTCCCCCAAGGATCAGTGGTGGGTCCCATCCTCTTTAATATCTTCACTGATGATCTGGACAAGGGGATTGAGTCAGTCATCAGCAAATTTGCAGATGACACCAAGTTGGGAGCAGATGTTGATCTGTTAGAGGGTGAAAGGGCTCTGCAGAGGGACCTCGACCAGTTGGACAGATGGGCAGAGTCCAGCAAGATGACATTTAACAAATCCAAGTGCCAGGTGCTGCACTTTGGTCACAACAACTCCATGCAGTGCTACAGGCTGTGGTCGGAGTGGCTGGAGAGGGGCCAAACAGAAAGGGACCTGGGGGTGCTGATTGACAGCTGGCTGAACATGAGCCAGCAGCGTGCCCAAGTGGCCAAGAAGGTCAATGGCATCCTGGCATGCCTCAAGAATAGTATGGCCAGCAGGAGCAGGGAAGTCTGTACTCTGCACTGGTTAGGCCACACCTTGAGTCCTATGTCTAGTTCTGAGCCCCTCAATTTAGGAAGGACATTGAGACACTTGAACGTGTCCAGAGAAGGGCAATGAGGCTGGTGAGAGGCCTTGAGCACAAGCCCTATGAGGAGAGGCTGAGGGAGCAGGGATTGTTTAGTCTGGAGAAGAGGAGGCTCAGGGGAGACCTCATTGCTGCCTACAACTACCTGAAGAGTGGTTGTAGCCAGAAGGGGGTGGGTGTCTTCTCCCAGTGTGGTGGGTTAACGCCTCTTTCTGAAAACAAAAGAATAAAGCAGGGTGGAGGGCGTGCGTGTACTTTACACTCCCTGAAGGGCGTTTTCCCCCCGGGAAAGCTGAGTCTGTTCCACTTCCCCCTCCCTGCCCAGCTAGGGTATAAAAGCTTTCTTCTTTTGTTTTCAGAAAGAGGCGTTAACCCACCACACCCAGGCAACCAGCACCAGAACAAGAGGACACAATCTCAAGCTGTGCTAGGGGAAGTTTAGGCTGGAGGTGAGGAGAAAGTTCTTCACTGAGAGAGTTGTTAGCCATTGGAATGGGCTGCCCCTGCAGGTGGTGGAGTTATCATCCCTGGAGGTGTTCAAGAGGGGATTGGATGTGGCACTTGGTGCCATGGTTTAGTCATGAGGTCTGTGGTGACTTTGAGGTCTCTTCCAACCTTGGTGATTCTGTGATTCTGTGAATGGGCAACAAAGAGTCATGGTTGGTTCTGTATTGTCTGTGATTCACAGACTGAGAAGCAACTGGCAACTTCATAAACTCTATCTCATGTTGTCCCACAACTGCAGATTCATCAGAAAGCTCAGGTCTAATACACAACTTCAATTTTCCTCCATCAACTTCTACAGTTGCTATTCCAAAACCCCATTTGTATCCCTGAGGGTCTTTGAAATACCCCTCTCTCAGAATACAGTTCCCAAAATACAAGGTGCATCAGGTCCTGTCACAACAGTATGCTTCTTCCACTGTTCACCAGGTAAACTTATATCAACTTCTGTCTTACTTACCTCTTGAGATCCATCAGTGACTCCCAGAATAGTTAGAGGCTCTCATCCCTGATAATTTGATGGTATTATGGTGCACTGAGCTCCTGTGTCAACCAAGGCCCTGTACTTCTGAAATTTTGAAGTGCCAGGCCACTGAATGTACACATCCCAATAGATTCTGTTATCTCTATTATCCCTCTCTCCCCATGGCGGGAGGTAGGGCACACCTAATTATGGGGAATAGATCCACATGTGTAGTTAGCACAGCATCTAGTGTCAGAGTTGGAACCACTGTTGGAGCTACAAGAGTTGTTCTTGGAAACTGAGGAAGTAACAGCTACCCTTCTGGTATTGCTACCTCTGGCTCTGCCACTTTGCAGTTCCCTCAGTCTCCTGAAAAGATCAGAAGTTCGTTGACCATCCCATCTGTTCATGTTCTCACCAAACTGATCACACAGAGTTATCCAAATACTCCCAAGTGATTGCCTTTGTGGTCTGTTTTGGTTTGACCTGTTTTGGAATGTCCTCTTTAGAATACATCTGCTTCTAACAGCTGAAACTTGTATCCATCTGGAAGAAGAAGGATTGAAATTAGCTTCCTGTGCCAACTTGGATATGGGGTTTTTAAATTCCTCCCTCAGCACTTTCATGCATTTATCAATCTTTCTAGACAGAGTTTCAATGGCTGAAATCAAAGAAACACGTGTGAGACTATCCTCCAATTGTCTCATTTGGTCAGTGAAATGGCTAACAGTAGGAGGTGCTCCCCCATAATTTCTTGACACAATTCTGCTTGCCAAAATAGTAGCATAATTAGGAGGTGCAAGACCTGTTCCCACAGGAATTTCATCAGGATTCAGAGTATCATGATCTCCATACATCACTTCTCTCACAGCAAACTCTCAAAAGTGCTTAATTCCTTCATCGATGGTGTTCCACAGCTTAGGGTTCTATGGAGGGTCATCTCTGGATGGGTACCACATAAGAGCTGTCAGTAAAAGGCATGTCCACAGAGAAACCTTACCAAGACACCTGCCCAGATATCTATCTATTCCACTATCCTTTGAGAGGGTTCCAAGCTGAGACGCTGACTTGTCTGCTACTGGTGCACATGTATTGAAACACCTGTCAAACTATGCTAGAATTGGCTCATTCTCTCCTTTAATGTAATCCTTTCTCACATGCCTGATTTCCTGCCTGGGGGTGTTTGCTGTTTGGATGTCATCCTGATTGTCTTCTTCAACAGTCTCCTTCTCTTGAGGCTGCTGTCCCCATAATCCTAATGATACTCCCCTAAGGACCTCTTTAAGTTCAGAAGCACCTCCATTAGCTCCTTACTTACCAGACCCTGTATCCTGTCCTGCATTTCCTCTATCCACTGATGGTCTCTGTAATTCAGCTATATCTTTAAGGTAAACTTTCTCTCCATTCTCAGAATGATCCTTTTTAACAGCAGAAGGTCCCTCACCAGCAGAGGGATCTTGCTTTTCCTGCTGTTCTTGCTGTTCCTCTGCCTTGCCCCTGCCCCTTTTATCCAAAGATGCAATTTGTTTAACTGGGGCTGTGTTTGAATTTACAGCACATTTTGCAGAAGCAGAAGAGGTTTGCAAGGAAGTAGCATCAGCAGGCAGGCTTTGAGACCCAGGGGCTGCTGCAGAGCTCATCCCCGGTCCTGCTGATGTGGAATGAAGTGATTTTGCCTCTCTAATAGCTGCTGGTGAAGGTGTGGCCACCATCTTAGCTGCTGGCACTGCTGATGTGGCCACCATCTTAGGTGCTGGCGCTGCTGTTGCGGGCTGCATCTCTCCCCCCACTGGCTGAACACCAGAACTGCCGTTGGTCTCCTTGAGAGCTACCTTACCAATAAATCCTTCTTGCCTGTTCCCAGCTGTTTGCCCTGTACCTTCTTAAACACTGGAAACCTCTGTGTTCAAGTTAGAGCTACTTCTGCACCTATGCCTGCTCTGTCTAAATATAGAACGCCTATTCACTGCACATATCTCCCTGAGCAAAGCCATTAATGAGTACACATTATTACCGACAACAGAATCACACATAGCAAATAAATCACTTTGGAATCCCAGCTGCTCACATAGCTCTCACTTACAGGAACGCTGAATTCATATGTTTCTGCCAGCAGAGTAGTAGTCACATTACTGTACTTTATAAGTCAAAGAAATCCTAAACAGTGATCATAATAATTTTCAGCTTTTATGTCAAATACCTTCTCAGCTTATCAATCATTCCCACGCTCCATCTATACAAAATCACCATCAGAGCAGAATATATGAAATGCCACACAACCCAAAACAGCTTCCTTAATCTGAGCAAGAATTAATCAAACAATTGCCCCACGCTGAATAGGCGCCAATTATTTTTTTGTAGTGTGGTGGGTTGAAGTTTCCCCCAGTATTAACTTTTAGCCAGACCAACTCAGTTAGAAGAAAATGAAGCTGTATTTACAAGCAAAACCTACACTCTACAATGGAATGCAATGAATATGTACAAAATATACAGTATTTACAATATTATACAGATATTTACAATTAGCAAATAACATGGAAACCCCACTAGTCAAAAAGAGACCAGGGAAGCTGAAGCTGCTCCACTGCCTCCCCCCCCCCCCAAACCTCCCAACCCCACCTTGTACCAAAAGAGAGATAGAGAAGCTGGGATAAAGCGTTGTTAGTCTTATCTCAAGGTCAGCCAGAAGCATTACCTTCTCCTCGGTGAAGAGGAACAGCCAAAATCAAAGCAGAAGAGAAAAGGAATGGGAATGGAAGTGAAATGTGAAGAATTGTTATGATACAGCTTCTCTTATCCCAGACTTTCATCCAATTAATATATTTAGAATATATATATATATATTTTTTTTACACCCAATAGTGATTTATTTATATTTTTCTAATTTTCTGCTCAAAATCTGCATCTAAACTATACATGCATTTTCTTTCAACATTTTCACAATATCTAAGTCCAGCTATCTAGTCAATTTAACAAATTAAATACAAAATAAATAGCAACAATATATATTAAAATTAATATTATTATGGCAGTCTTTCTTCTTAGAAGGACAAAAGGGAAGGCTTGATACAAATAAGTGCCATAAGGAGTTTGAATAATTTGAGAACCAAATAAATCCTATGGCTTACATAGGAACAATATTAAATGAGAAAACCAAATTTCTTAATTACTATGAAGAGAAAAATAATATATATTTCTATTTTATACTTTGAGAGAAGGAAGGCGCATTATACAAGGGGATGATTTAGTATTTCCCCTTTATTTGAAGATTAAAATATTAATAATTAGCAAAGCAAATATTTTTCCATAATTTCTTAAATGCTTGCATCATGAAGGCTGTAGTTTACAAATCTTTTGAATGAATAAATAATGATATACTGCATAAATTCCCTTTATATATATATATATATATGCGTAATATTATCAGTATGCTAAAATTCCAAAAGTGAGAGAAGACAGACTAGAGGTGTGGGTTTAATCTACATCTGATCCTGGAAAGAAACCAAAAGAGAAAGTGATTTAATAGACTATATAGCAGTAAATGAATATTTAAGCCTTTGTAGAACTACTATAATGATACCTTGGGGGCAATAGCACTTATGTGTATCTAGGGAAAAGAAAATAGTTCCATTTTTTCACTTAATACATTTGCTTGGATGTTATTAAAATAACTTTTCATGATCGTTGTCTTTTTTAAGACTGCCCAGTTACATTTTCAAATTACTATTAAAAAGGTAAGAATACACCCATTCTTTTATTCAGTTTATGTTAAATATAAAAAGGAGTTTTAAGTTTTTAATGGCACAGCACTAACTATATTATTTCCTTCTTAGTACTTTCATTAATGTGATTATGTTCCTCTATCTCTGATTTTTGTGCTGTAGTATATTTCATTGTCTTTTTGGCATTGCTGGCATTTTAATGGTTTCCTGTGGACCTGAAAAACATCCTGTGGTTGTTTACACAATATTAACTTAATTACACATCTACTTCAGTTTGCTGAAGTTGCTATATTTTTAATTGCTTATGACTTTGTTGAGCTCAAATTATTCTAATCACACCTTGAATGCCTCTTTAAAGTCTTTTGTTTGGTTTTGATCGTTCAGATTGGAAGAATAATTAGTGGGTTTAACTCTTCTCAAGAACCAAGCTGTTAAAGGAAATATAGGGCAACTTAATGTTTTCTTAAACGTTGCACATATGTCTTGTGCTATCCTGATAATCACTCATCAAGGGATTTCAAAATAATGACTGTTATTTCCTTATTACTTGTCATTGTTTTATCACTAGAAAGCAACTTGATACTTACAAACTTACTTGTTACTTACATATGATAAGATATCAGCTGACCTAACCTTTTGATAACAATCAAGGGCAATAAAATTGCAAAATCACAGAGTTGTTGAAATTGGAAGGGGCCTTTTGAAAGCATTTAGCTACCCCTCCTGCTCAAGTAGGGTCAGGTAGATCAGGTTGCTTTGAGTATCTCCATGGATGGAGGCACAAAAATCCTTCTGGACAACCTGTGTTTGATGAAGAGTAGAAAGATTTTTTTCTTGTGTTAAGATGGAATGTGGTCATTGCCTCTTGTCCTGTCACTGAGCAACATTGAAAAGAGTCTGACTTCCTCATTTTCCTTTCTGCCCATCAGATATTTTTGAATCAAAGGTGAAAAATATTCACTTTCAGAGTGCATATTTTCTGATTTTATTACATCTGTTACATAATTGGTTAATGCATCTTAAATGCCTGAACAGAAAAAGGCCAGGTCAAAAGTAAGTTCCTCTGTTATAAACCCCATCCTCTGCTTGTAGGCTATCAGTACTTCAACCAAATGCACACTTCTTCCAAGTACAAACTTCTAATTTCAAAACCTTTGTAATTTTTCAGGAGCACAAACACTTTTTACTTCCAATAGTATGACTTCAAGGTAAATGCAAGTGCAGGCACAAGCCAACCTTAACATTAGACAAAGAGCAAATGCATGCACTGTGTAAATGGAATTTACTGTGTACCTAAGTGTCATTACGGATGAAGCTGCCTCTAGTACAAACACAAAAGATGGAAGGGAAACAAACTAGAAATCATTAAGTTCAGCAGGAGGGAAATTTACTTAGTTTAAGTCAAAATGGAAGACCTGGAAAATAGGAGATACATTAGAAAGAGAGACTCAACAGAAAGAAGCTGAGCCTTATTTCTGTGAATATTGACTTTCAGACTGATATACTTTTGGTGCATGATAAACACAGAAATACTTGAAACATAAGAAGCTTTATTGCAGTCTCATCTGATATAGTTTTCGAGAAAAAAAATGGTATTACCTATCATAGAGTAACAGTATGTACATTAGCCTAAAACTTTAAGCTTGGTAATACCATATATATCAGTGTTGGCCTGATAGTCAAGTCCTGACCATCTTATCATAGCTACATGGTTAGATTTTAAAGCATCTAGGCACATGAGGAAGTCAGTAAATCAGATTGAGCTATCAAATTTAAGGGACAGATAAAAGCTTTTCAGAATAAGGCAACAGGAACACTCTAAACAAAGCTAACTCTGCAAATCCATGTCAAGATGTCTTGTATATGGTGTGTAAGAAAGTATCTGCATCAGATTTTGCACATTTGTCCAGAAATAGACATTTAAAACCTTATTTTGAAGAACTGAATAGGACACAGTTGAGTTTTTGAATAAAGTGTGTCAGAGAATAAAAAGAAAACAGTGTTTCTTCCCAGATAGTGTCCAACAGAAAATGAGACATAATCTGCCTCCTGCTCTTCTTCTGGGTAGTCTGTCTGTACACTGTTAAATATATATACTTCAAGGAATTAATCCTGGTGAAGTGAAGTAGTAGGAAATTAGTCACTAGCTCTTCATGAGCAGACTGGCTACATCAATGCTGTAACATTCATCCCTGGTATTTTAATGAATTACTTTCAATGACCCTCTATGAAAAAAAAAAATAAAGGAGATTGTGTGTGCATGTGTTCTTCCAATTTAGTGTGTTTGAGGAAATACTTTGTGGAACAGGATGGAGGGACAGAGTGAAAGTTGCAATCACTAAAATTTAAACTTTCTTCAAAATTACTGTTTTTTATTTACTTACTTACATTTTTATTTACTTAAAAAGCTTGTGATCTGATTTTACTCTACCAAAGAATAAAGAAAATGGTAAACTATAAACCTCTTCAGTGTTGGTTGTTGGATTTTGGTGTGGATTTTTTGTGTGGTGTTTTTGTTTGTTTGGTTGGTTTTCATTGGTTGGTTGTTTTTGTTTGTTTGGTTGGGGTTTTTTTTGTTGTTTTTGTTTCTTCCTAAGGCTATTGAATAGCTTTGCTTCTGGAAAACATTTTTTGTTCTTCCACACTTTCACACTTACTAAATTAAGGCAGTGTTTAATTTTTAAGCTTCTCTCCATTTGATGTAGAAGCAAATTATATGTGTGAAATAATTTTCCTGCCAGTCAAAAGAAATGTGATTTAATTGGCTTTTATCCTGAAACATATAAACATGAAGAAGATTCATAATTAATTATTTACAGGACACATACCCCTGTTTCACCCAATTCCCAGTCATAAAACATTTGAACTTCAGAGTATAGTATTTTACCAGTTTAGTTTCTAGTAAGGAAGGGGAAAGAACAGTTTGAAGGTGTATATAGTCATTTAACAAGTATTTTCTTTCTTGTAAAGATAGTGATAATGAGAAGTGATGGTGTAGCACAACTGTCTTCACCTCTACTTAATTTTTAAAGTTTGGATTTAACAAAGAAGAAGTAACCATAATAAATTCCCTTGAAAGAGCACAGCGTGTCTCCTCCACAGTGTTCTTCATCAGTTCTGATTCAGAAAATGGTGTGACTGCCTCGAAGGGCGGTCGTTTTACAAATTTAACAGTGCAGTTTCAAAGAAAACTAAGCCACAAGGGCTACAAAGATTCAAACACCACAGGACCTAGTAGGGAAGCTATTATAATTGGCTTTCCACTGCTTTCCTTATCTATAAGAAATGTGTCACTATCAGAGATTCTTGGACCCCTTGTGGGTTTCATGAACATTTGGAATACAAAATGACAGAGGAGAGGCCTGGAGTGTATGCAGAAAGAATGGCAGAAGAGCTCTGTTTTGTCTGGATACAGACAAACTACAATGTTCTGTTCTAGCATCAGGGATGCATTTGCCAGCATCTATTGAAGTGTGAGTTTAATTTGTACTGGTTTTCTCCTAAAGCCATTTTCCCCAGTTGAATATTCTCAATAATTATCTGTTATTTTAAAAGTTTTACTGTGAAAGGGCCAGTCTGTCAAGATAAAGTTCCTGTGTCACAGGTATGCATTAGTAATACTTCGCATAAGAAATCACAGTGATGGTATCTACTACTTGTTCTGCTGCTTTTGTATGGTTTTATCTGGCCTTGATTAAATTTCTCTGAATCTGATACAAAACTGATCAAAATCTATCAGCAGTACCCATTTCTTGTAGAAATTTATTTGCATTAGTGCAACACGATCTTCCCTCACCCCAGAATATTCTTATAATGTGTGAAGGAAAGAGCTTAGGAAGAAATGGTTTGAGCTCTAATTGGGGTATTCAGCTATAAAAGAATTTTGTATTTAAGCACCTTGAAGTAAAGTTGTAAGCAGAGGTGACACAACTGTCATGCGAAAATACTCAATGTTTTTCTTCCATAAACACATTTCTGCCTAAATATTTTGGTCTGGGATGTAGTAAGAATTTGGTTCTACTGTCAAAATAATTAGCATATAATTAAGCAGTCAATGAAGACTATACACTAAAACATTAATGTTAGAAGAACTGCTTTTGTGTAGCAGTTTTTTATTGAACTACAATAAATTCTAGTAATAAGAAATAGATGAAGGTTTCTACATAGACTAATGATTTCGTGAAATATCAGTGTCAGGGATACTGATATACTGCAATTTTTTCTCTATCTTTAAGATGGTATCATTAACAAATATGTCTTGCAGCAACATTTAATTTAATATTATAAAAACACAATAGATAATGGTTTAGTACAAAACTGATTAGCTTATTTAAGCATGAGATCCTGAGAGACTATTTTACCTACATTTTAGCTTCTGCCAGGAAACTTCTCAGTCTTCAGGTAGACATTATACTCCCTGTCAGTATCAGAGTATTTGTTCTTTGGCTGCATATTTATTTTACTTTAAATTGTCTTGTAGATGAATCAGATACTGAAGAAGAAGGGAAGGCTAGTCCTTCCTCAAAAAGAAACTAAATAATAATATATTCTTCTAAATACGTTTTCTAAATATATTTAGATTCTTTTCAAGGAAGGACTAACCTTCCCTTCCTGGGTGTGGCTATAGCAGCAAATATGAGAATAAACAGGAAGGAACTAGGAAACTGCAGCTCAAGTAGAGACTGAAACAAGAAATTTGATGGAAAGTGTACATGCAACAGAATTTCTGCTCCCTTTCAGCCTGAAAAATAGTTGAACAACTTGGTTGCAACTTTATCGTGTGTTGTTGAGCATAATGAGAAGTTATACACACTTTTTCATACATGAAATTTGTGTGGGTGTTTAATTGATCCTATTTATCTTGAAGGAAAGGAAAGGAAAAGGAGAAAGGAAAAGGAAAGGAAAGGAAAGGAAAGGAAAGGAAAGGAAAGGAAAGGAAAAGGAAAGGAAAGCAAGGAAAGTGAAAGGAAAGGAAAGGAAAAAGGAAAGGAAAGGAAGGAAAGGAAAAGGAAAGAAAGGAAAGGGAAAGGAAAGGAAAGGAAAGGAAAAGGAAAGGAAAGGAAAGGAGAAGGAAAGGAAAGGGAAAGGAAAGGAAAGGAAAAGGAAAGGAAAGGGAAAGGAAGGAAAGGGAAGGAAAAGGAAAGGAAAGGAAAAGGAAAGGAAAAGGAAAGGAAAAGGAAAGGAAAAGGAAAGGAAAGAGGAAAAAGGAAAAGGAAAGGAAAAGGAAAGGAAAGGAAAGGAAAGGAAAGGAAAAGGAAAAGGAAAGGAAAAGGAAAGGAAAGGAAAGAAAGGAAAGGAAAAGGAAAAGGAAAGGAAAGAAAGGAAAAGGAAAGGAAAGGAAAGAAGGAAAGGAAAGGAAAGGAAAGGAAAGGAAAGGAAAGGAAAGGAAAGGAAAGGAAAAGGAAAGGAAAGGAAAAGGAAAGGAAAAGGAAGGGAAAAGGAAAGGCAACC